>NW_028301713.1:8787878-9090909 GCF_037042655.1 Diuraphis noxia | reverse complement strand
CAAGGACACCAGCAAGGACAAGCAGTCGTCCGACGTGGCCGTGTACACGATATCAGTGGTCGGTGGCTACGAGAACCAGGGCTTCAAGCGGGATGACATGCTACAGTCCGGCGACGGGGGCCTTGCCAAGCCGCCGCTATGCAGCATGGCCGACGGCGACGGCGACGAAGACCAGTCCAAGGGCAAGTTCAAGATGTCGCCCAAAGAGAAGTGGCGGATCCTGAAGAACGTGTCCACCATCAGCCTGGCGTTCATGGTCCAGTTCACCGCGTTCCAGGGCACGGCCAACCTGCAGAGTTCGATCAACGCCCGCGAGGGCCTGGGCACCGTGTCCCTGTCCGCCATCTATGCGGCGCTGGTGCTCAGCTGCATATTCGTGCCCACGTTCCTCATCAAGCGGCTGACCGTCAAGTGGACGCTGTGCCTGTCCATGTTGTGCTACATACCGTACATCGGCGCCCAGTTCTACCCGCGGTTCTACACGCTGGTGCCAGCCGGCGTGCTCGTGGGCCTGGGCGCCGCGCCCATGTGGGCCGCCAAGGCCACGTACCTCACGCAGACTGGGGCCGTGTACGCCAAGCTCACCGACCAGCAGGTGGACGGTATCGTCGTCCGGTTCTTCGGATTCTTCTTCTTGGCTTGGCAGACCGCCGAGCTTTGGGGCAACCTCATCTCTTCGTTGGGTATGTGCATGAGATACCTATTAAACTCGGAACGTCTTACACCTAATATAATAGGCCTGCATCAATCAATATGCGTCTCGGAAGCATTGAGTTCATCACCACAATAATTTTAATAAATAATAAATTATTTTAAACACGGTCATAAAAATATATCATACGACTAACCAATGGTACAGTCAGAAATTTTTCATATTGGGGTCTAGCTGACAAAATGGGCGATATCCGTTCGCGCAAATAAACTATGGCAAAAGTCTACTAAAACCCAAAAGAACGAACAAAAATAATATTCAAGACTGTATTTCTCATTTTTACAGGCTTAGAACTGGCTGTATACAAAAGGCGTGATTAAAAATGTTTTTTTTTTTCTTTTTTTTTTTAACTTAATTTAATTTGTTACATAACTGTATGAAACATTTGTGACCAAAAACTTTTGAGATTACGTGTATCTTATCGAAATTTACACTGCGATTTACAATATAAGTCTAATTTAATAATTGTACGCAAACGAAACGTCATTTTTCGGGTCAACATTTTTATTAACTGGATTTTCACATTTTCTTGTGTAAATTTTCAGGTAAAAACATGTGTACTGTGCCAAACGAGTATCTTCGGACAAAATATACCATATAAATTTATATAAAAATAATGTACCAATATGTTTTTACTAACAATACTATTATACGTGCTAATCGAGGAGGGTTCGGACCCGGGGTCCACATCTCTGGTTTCGCCACTGTAACTAACTCAATCTAATAATGAACATTTGAGCCATTTCATCATCGAACTTCCGACTTAAATGTTATCATCAATATTCTATCATATTTGCTTGAATTACTCAATAACACATTGTTCATATAATAATATTATATTATGAGGTCATTTAATAATATTTATTTATTGGTCTAGTCACGGTTTAAAAGTTTGCATGATATATAATATGTGCTGCGACGGTAAAAAAAATTGACAAGAACGCATAGTTTTGTTGTTTATACGATGATTTGCTTAAAAATCACGACGAATTTGTTTAATATAGAGTGCACCGCAATAAAAAAAAAATTATAATAAAATAAAAACGCATATGCTGCAGTTGCAGTAACCAATACGCTGCAGGTCGTAATACATCTGCACCCGGCTACAATGTTGTGGTTTTATCAATTTAATAATAATAATCGTATAGTGGTCGTTTATCTAAGCGTATAAGATATTATTATAATAGGTGGATCGTTCGTCTATTTATTATGAAAATGATATATAATATATTAGGCATAGATAAATGACCGTGAACTGACGCATATTATATCGTTGCATCGGGCTCATAGTTATATCTGCCTCACTCATAGCTGTAAATCGAAATCAATTTATACGATTTATATATATGTATATACGTATATTAAATAGTCATTAAATCATATTGCATACATATTATTATAAACATAATACATAAGTACCTACATATATATAAAATAGGTACATATTATGTGTGCTTGTATATATATTATTAAATTACTTGCATTTGTTGTCAGACGCTTTTTAGGCCGCTTCTGGTACATTAGCCGCCAACCGTTTAAAAGTGCTTCACTGCGCCGTCCAGTTCGCAAATGTCAAGGCGAAATGTATAATAATCATTATATTTTATTTTATTAGTGAATACACGTGGTATATAGTACGACGGTCTTTACACATCGTTGTTCCCAATTACCTCTCTTTGTGGACCGTTGGACCGATCGATGTATTGCCATTTATTAACTGCAACCATCGGTGTTATTAAATATTTTACTATAATATAATCGCTCTTGCGGCGATCGGTCTTTCGAAATGTAAGTGTCACGAATGCTATCCGCACGTACGGAATACCTATAGATGTGTGGTATATACTAATACTAATCAACAGAAATCATTGTACATGCCTGTGCGATATCGATGTCAAATCAGAAAACATTCAACGAATAAAAGCAAAAATGAAAACAATATAAACCTTTTGAATTCTCCGACTCGATCATATTATATATATATATATATATATCATTATTTCACAAATACGATTCCTAATGATAGTTACCAACGCTATCCGAAATCGATTAACTATCTCCGACTTCTACGTTTACATTTCGCGATAATCCTGAATAGAACGGTTATCTGCAGTCCTAATTTATCTATCCAATATGAGAACACATTTTACGTAAGAACATAATATTATTAACATTTTATACATTTACCTAAATTATATATATATATTGTCCTGTCGAAACCAGTATAGGTACATACGGCACAGTGTTGTATTATTGGCTTAAAACCGTATATTCGATTACATTTAAAAAAAATAAAACAACCTTATTATTATTATTATTCTCATATAATTCAAGCATTTATTGTTATTGTTATTAAACTTTTCCTTTATTATTATGTAATACCTTTCAAAAAAAAAAAAATGTTCGATTAATTTGTTGTTTAGTGAGACTACGCCTTTGGAAAATCTCACAGTTAATAAAAAAAGTGCGTGTTGCGAGTACGCGTTGATTAAGTAAAACTTCATTTAAAATGATTCAACCGATGGAGTATTAGGGTTTTACTGGAATAAAATATTCAATTGAAATTAATTTACATAATAACCTATTATTATAAGACAAAAGGAAATTTAAAATGATCAAACTTTTGCGTGAACGACCATGTGGCGGTACGATTATTACTCTATTGACCTATAAGTTATAACTATTAAAATACATAAAATAAATAAAATAAAAATCATAATTTTGTTTTAATAATTCACAATACTGGTACCTGATAATACGATAAATGACAGACACCACAATACAATATTTTACTTTTGCAGAAGGCGGCTATAAACACAATAAGCTAAATTTTTTTCCGACTATGTAAACAAACCAAGTACAAAAGTTTTCACTTATAACAAGGCACGTCCATAACGTATTGAAAATCGTTGAGGGCGACCATTTTAAAGTTCTCAGAAAATAATTAACGAAATATAATATGATGATCTCAGAAGAAAATAATAGGATTTACGGGGTCGTTGTAAACGAATATTATAGGTAATGGACAATGGTATATAATGGTAATATATCTTCCATGAAAGCGATTTCATGGAAAAATAACGATCCCAGCGTTTCTCAAAAGTTTTGCGTTGGTATATACCGTCCTTCCGTAAAGGTCGTCCCACATTGGTGGCACCATCAAGACAAAAGCATTTTACCGCCGCCGCTGCAGTGTTTGGCGACCTTAAAGAAGTTTAATTTCGATAATAATATCCGCTGTGGTGGATAAAAATAAAAGGTTGAACTCTGGCTTTTGGGTCCGGAGAAAAAAACGTCAAAAAAATTCTAAGTCCATATCACTGCCACAATATTATCACAACAGCAATACTACGCAGTGTTGCCATAACAATAATTTTATATAACACAATAATACTACGTGATTACATAAAATTGTGTACTCGTATATCGACTTTTCACATGGCTTTTGGGTCCGGGAAAAAATGTCGAAATATCGAAAAACGTCTAAGAGGTTTTTTATTCGTATACCGTATTAGAAAAACATCCGGTAGTCGGTTTTTTGATTTATCGATTTTCCGACCACTTTTCACGGACCCACTTGGCTTTTGGGTCCGGGAAAAATGTCGAAATATCGAAAAACGTCTAAGAGGTTTTTTATTCGTATACAGTATTAGAATAACATCCGGTTGTCGGTTTTTTGATTTATCGATTTTCCGACCGCTTTTCACGGACCCACTTGGCTTTTGGGTCCGGGAAAAAATGTCGAAATATCGAAAAACGTCTAAGAGGTTTTTTATTCGTATACAGTATTAGAATAACATCCGGTAGTCGGTTTTTTGATTTATCAATTTTTGATTAATTACTATTATTATTAAAACGTAATAAAATATGGTATTCATCGTTAGTCGTTCCCTACATTAAATATTTTTATTTAAATTACATTCGCGTTACTTGTAATTATTTTCATGACTAATATATTACTTTCCTTCTTCATTCAAAAAGTAGGGCTTTACAAATAACGTTAATTATTAAAAACAAAAATTATAATTGCCCACCTAATGTATATTATTTATTTTATTAAATATATTAGACAACTGTAATTGTTGTTGTATTCAATAATTATATTGTATATTTTAATTTCTTATATCATATTTTTAAATATATATATTAATTATATATTCATTTAATATGATATAATTATTTGAACTTAAAAATGTGGTGGCCCTAAAAAGGGCCGTTTTAAATGAGTGTGCTAATCACGCAGTGGCGGATGGTGGAAGTTATCTGTGGAAATAAAATATTAATATTATAAGTTTATCATAATTTACATGCTCATATACAGGGTGTCCCGTGAGGATTTACCCATTGCAATATCTCCCGAAATAATGGTGATATCGAAATTCTGATTTTGTAATAAGACTCACAGGGATAAGAACTACAATTATTTCATACTTTAATTAATTTTAATGTTTTGGTAAAAAAGTTAAAAAATACATTTTTTTATTTAATTATTTCCAAAAAAATTGAAGAGAGCCATTTTATAGAGTTTATTTTTTTGAAGATATTGATGTTTCAAAATTTTATTTTCATAATTTTCCTGATTTTTAATATTTTTTTTAGTTTCGAGAAAAATTGCGAATTATTATAATTAACACCGTAATGTTATCAAACATGTGATCCGCCGCACCGCACGCATTCCCATACAGACGGCCGAATATCTTCCGTGTTCCTAATAGTTATACATTTTTAATCATATTTTATTTCTTCAAAACTAGAAAAATATTAAAAATCAGGAAATCAATGAAAACAAAATTTTGAAACGTCAATATTTTCAGAAAAATAAACTACAAAATGGCTATCTTTAATTTTTTTGGAAATAATTAAATAAAAAAATATATTTTTTAACTTTTTTACCCAAACAATTAAATAAATTTAAAAATGAAATAATTGTATTTCTTATCCCAGTAAATCATATTTTAAACCAGAATTTTGATATCTCTATTATTTCGTGAGATATCGCAATGGGTAAATTCTCGCCGGACACCCTGTATGATATGAGTGGATATGACGTAACCTGAAAAGAGATGTTTTAAATGTGTTTTATCACATTAAAGCCGTTTTATCAAGGTACCTCTAGCATTCTGGACAGTGACAATCGTCAATGTCCCGTTTCATTGGTTCGTATCCAATGCCCGGATATGCCCTTGCAACGTCGCTCATGAACCTTTTGAAACGGTCGCTGGTTGTAGGAAGGCGATTTAGTATATTGGTTCGATACATCCATTCGCCAATGTACGAATCCGCTACCCGCTTGCAATTGCATCTTGTTAAGATGCGTTTTAATTCCCTCCACGATCTTTCTATATGCTGCGTGTGGTAGCGAATTGGTTCTTGGTTTGGTGGCCGAACTCCTTCCCACTGCTTATCTAAGCATTCTTGGCTAAATCTGCCAGTCCCTACCCAAATTGGTGGCTCATTTTTTGGAGGCTCAACAAAGTTTATTGAGTGGTTTACCACTCCATGACCACTAAAATGAATTAAAAATATCAATTATTTAAAAAAAAAATGTACGGTAGGTTTCAATCTTGCATATATTTTTTAAATTTTATTTGGTTATTATTTTAATAAATTTATTTTATTAATTTATTTTCATTTTTATAATACTATATAATACTTATATATTACTTTATAATATTTACCTAAATATATTACCACATTGACCATAAGCCCTCCACATGTCACTACATATAAATGCATCTTGGTTAATGTATTTTTGCATCAGTGGTAGTAGCGTGTCAGTTGACCTGTCCGGGACTATAACACCAAATACTTGTTTGGTAGTACGACTTATACCACCTTAATAATTATATTACAAATTTCTGTATTTATTATCTCACAAATTATTAATTTATGATTTATGATCGTTATTTTCAATTACCAAATAACCACACAGCATTCCATGCCATAACACGCCCAACGTTGTATTTAGCTCTGAACAGATGCGTCTCATCTACTTCCACGATATCATGTTCATTGCCGATCATTAGGTAGTCGTGGTTCATTATTTTAGTGGCTACGTCCCTAAAATATTCAGTATAAGCAACCGCTGTGTCTGTAGATATATTCACCTATTATTCAAAAACATATTTATTTTTTTATTTAAATTCCGCGAAAATAAGTAAATAAATTACTTGATTCACAATAGTATCATCAAATTAATAATAATAATAATAATAATAAAATTATACAATAATAATTATTATTATTATATAGTTATTGAGATCGCGCGTTATATCATAAACGCAATTTCAATAAAAAAAAAAAGCGGGTAAGTCGTGGATATCGCTCTATTGTTTAGTAGGTTACAAGTGGGTTACTGTAATGGATGGAATTAAAAATGAATCCAATGATATTATATCATTGTATGCGGAAAACGATTCTGAGCGAAGACGGTTTATCTGTCTAGAATATATTATAGATTATTAAAAATTTTCAAATCTTAGAATTAAAAAGAAAAACTTTTATGAATCTCTATCTAAGATAATATGAACATTGCCGTAATTTTTACGTATTTAGTCAAAATTTGAACTTTAAATGCTTATAAAAAAAATTCGTGCGGACGAATTTTTAATATTTCTTAACTTATATTGTTACAATGTGTTAGAAGCCTTGTATTAAATTTTCAAGCTTTTCTACCGAACAAATAAATTTTTATCGATATTTATAGAAAAAAAAACTAAAAAAGTTGAAAAATTAAAATGTCAGCAAACAACTCAAAACAAATCTAAATATTTTGAAAATTTTATCAAATATATAAAATGACTATATAGACATTCAGTGAAAATTTTAAGTATCTGCGGTCATTTGTTTTAGAGTTACACCAAAATAAAGAAATCGCTAAAAGCGAAAATCCAATGTTGTAAAAATTTAAATTTCAAATGCTCATAAAAATTTAATTTGAATTTCCGGTGGAATTTTTATTTGTGATAAAGATTGAAAAACTTGTAAGTAATCTTGTATTAAATTTTTAAATCTTAGATTTAAAAAGAAAATTTTTTATGCATTTCTAGCTTAAAATAATTTGCGAATTTTTGTGATTTTTACGTATGTTGTCAAAATTCAAACTTTGAATTCTTATAAAAAAAATTGTGACTGTATATTTATTTTATTTTAAAAATCGAAGCATTTTTACTGCCCCAAAACGTGATGACAGACATAAAAAAAAAATAAAAACACACATCAATATAT
The DNA here is from genome assembly GCF_037042655.1 of Diuraphis noxia. Taxonomy (NCBI): domain Eukaryota; kingdom Metazoa; phylum Arthropoda; class Insecta; order Hemiptera; family Aphididae; genus Diuraphis; species Diuraphis noxia. Next base: position 9,082,970 of record NW_028301713.1, on the reverse strand, counting down.
CGCTCCGCTCAGAATCTAAAATGAGGATGCTTAGTTCTGAATTTTATAGGCATTAAAATTAAAATTATAATTTACATTTTAACTCTAGAATAATAGTGTTTTATTAATAATACCTATTCTGATGTCTACGAGATTCTTTTGTTATTTGATATGCAGTGATCGTAATACATGAACGCAAAAAATATTGGGGTTGCTATTATGATTTGCTATACTATTAATAGCAATATACTATTGTTTTAGGACAGAGTAAATAATTTTTAATCGACGCAATAATTTTAAAAACTATTAATTAAAACTATAACTGCTAATAACTGCTATATTCAAATATAAAATTAGAATAATTATGTCTTAGGTATCTTTTGCTAGATAATTTACAACTTATAACTTATAAAATGCTTCTACTTAGTAATTATGTAGGCATTATACAAATTCAAATTAATTTACCTCTCGTTGGATCGTTGCTGTGTCCGAATTGATTAACCACAAATAAATCATTTGAACGATTTTATTGCAGCCCAACTCTCCAGCAGTATGTACATACTCTAAAAACGTATTTTTAGTTGGATTCATTTTATGGCCACCCCCACATTTGAACCTGTAGCCGAGTTTCCGACTGGAATCAATAACTCGATACATTGGTCTTCCACAACGACATTCAGGCACATCAAATTCATTCGGAATAATGCCAAAATATGTAAAAATAATTTTACCTTGCCTCCCAGATGAAATACGTTGCTCTTCAGTTATATCAGGCCCCAAAAAGGCACCTAATGAAAATACTGACAGACAATTTGGTTGAAGCAACGTGTTAATATCCATAGTAGTATAGTATAACAATTAACAAAAGTTAAAAACACTACTTTACGATTAGAAAACTCAAATCGGAATGACGAATTGACGGGATTTCAGTGAATATACACCAAAGATGGCTAAAATTAAACACGTTGTTTTGACTGGGTCTATCACGCACATCAGGCGGATATTCGTATGCATTTCCGAGGATTTTAATCATAAATTATAATTGTTAGTGGATAGTCTGTTCTTGGTTACTTATACATTAGTGTATTTTATTACGACGTTTTAATAATTTCATTACGACGTCAACCGATATGTTGCTACCAATCATGCAAAAATATATACCTACACCACGATCATAGGCGTAACTATAGGGGGGCTATGATATAAGAAATTAAAATATAAAATATAATTATTGAATACAACAACAATTACAGTTGTCTAATATATTTAATAAAATAAATAATATACATTAGGTGGGCAATTATAATTTTTGTTTTTAATAATTAACGTTATTTGTAAAGCCCTACTTTTTGAATGAAGAAGGAAAGTAATATATTAGTCATGAAAATAATTACAAGTAACGCGAATGTAATTTAAATAAAAATATTTAATGTAGGGAACGACTAACGAATACCATATTTTATTACGTTTTAATAATAATAGTAATTAATCAAAAATTGATAAATCAAAAAACCGACTACCGGATGTTATTCTAATACTGTATACGAATAAAAAATCTCTTAGACGTTTTTCGATATTTCGACATTTTTTCCCGGACCCAAGAGCCAAGTGGGTCCGTGAAAAGCGGTCGGAAAATCGATAAATCAAAAAACCGACTACCGGATGTTTTTCTAATACGGTATACGAATAAAAAACCTCTTAGACGTTTTTCGATATTTCGACATTTTTTCCCGGACCCAAAAGCCATGTGAAAAGTCGATATACGAGTACATAATTTTATGTAATCACGTAGTATAAAATTATTATTGTGTTATATAAAATTATTGTTATGGCAACACTGCGTAGTATTGCTGTTGTGATAATATTGTGGCAGTGATATGGACTTAGAAATTTTTTGACGTTTTTTTCTCCGGACCCAAAAGCCAGAGTTCAACCAAATAAAATTAATATTTTACTAAACTAAATACTCTCGCGGTTAGTGGTGAACGGTTTTTTTTAAAAGAACAAATGCAAGAGAGCTGCAGTTCTTACAAGACTTATATGAAAAGTGCATATACGTTTATAATATATTATTACTAAATATTATCGTCATCGTTGCGTGATTATTCTAACGTAATGCGATTTTTTTTTGTTTTGGTTACAGTGTTGTCTAGCGGTGCCCACGGTGGCGGCAATGGCGATAACAGCTCGATGCTATCCGAAGAGGAATTGCGATTGTGTGGTTCAAATTTTTGCGTGATGGGAAATCACGCCATCGACAATCTGGAAAGGCCTCCAGACTCGGAGATATTTGAGATCAGCACCATATATCTCACGTGCATCGTACTGGCCACCATCATAATTGCCCTGTTTCTGGACCCACTTTCCAGGTAAACCTTTCGTTTAAATTTTTTTAGTACGATTATAAGTACCTCGGCGAATTGTCGTAGTCATCGGCGAGCGATATCATTTTTTTTTTAATTCTTGAAAACGTCTCCCTATGTGTCTTTATGAATAGCACATTAATAGTATTACTATTTATTTTTTATAAAATATACGGAATTAACCCTTTTTAAAACATTACATATATCTACATATTTATATTCGTTGCATATTAATTATCAAGCCTGCCGTGTTGCACACTTAAACAAATAACACAATTCTTTTAGTCATACTAGTGGAAATGATAATATAATAGTATTTATGCGTGTTGTCACACGAATTTAAATCAGTAGCTTTACGGGGTGTGTTATGAGAGCATAGGGTCAGATCAAAGCAACCTAAGATGGAAATCGATTTAATCGATGAACTCACTCTAGATTCAACCAAACAGTCGCAGAAAACAACGATTGTTTTTCTTGTACCACCGATTGCCTAAATTATTAACGTTTTCGATAGCTCCTGCTCGATTGTAATTCTTCTTATTTTTGGTTTCGATACGTATTGAATCAACGATAGTTATAATTTTTATTTTGAATGATGTAAAGATTTAGTGATCGAAAAATTTTTGCTATAATAGTTAACCCAAATGTGTACAGGACGTTCAGAAACTATAATAGCGTTCCGAATAAAACGATGAGGATTTCCTCGTTAATTTCATTATTCACACTGTCACACAGAACTTCTGACCAGACAATAAAATTTCTGTGCCAATTCACACTTTTGCTGATAATTGTTTGCCAATCCTCCTGTGGTGTGTATTAATTCCACACATAATAGACCTATGAACACTCACTCACACAAATACACACACACAAACTCCTTAACACCTGAGTAAAAACGTATCATGTATCTATATATATCCACTACCTACTCAGTATCTGCGTGGCCGCATACATCGAAGTGCTTGTATACAATATTTCAATAAATATCTTCGGAACCGGATAGGATATTATGTAGTGATTTTATAAGGTAAATTTGACCTCAGCACGAACAAGGCAAAACACGTACTTATCTTACATTGTATATACTATAAGACTCGTTTGCATCGCGCGTTCTTATTATCATAAAACAATACGTCTTTGTACTATGCACTCTTGTAACTTATTTTAAACATCTAATATATATATACACACACGTGTATATTATATAAACCTGAAAAGTTATTTGGCCTTGGCTGTGGTCTATACCTGATATTTCGAGCCGATCGTAACGCAGCCTGTGTTATAATAATGTGCCTATCGTAAATATTGGCGGATTATATCATTATCGAACAGTCACCTTATTTAAACCCCTCCAAAAATACGAACGTTATTTTTTGTTAAAACGAGTTCAATACATATATCAAAATATCGTAGATTTATTTTTGCTGTTTGTTTTTAAGTCACCTATCTATGATATATATATATCACTAATAGAGTGGTGTAACGAACTAACAAATTTATAACAATAATTTAAATGTTACATAATTTAAATATTCAAATTATTATTTAAATATTTACATTTTCAAAATAAAAATAATTTTTATATTAAACTAAATATAAAAAAAATCAATATATATAGGTAATGATTTATTGATTTATTTTGTGTTTGTCATGTAAACGACGAACGATAAACACAAACTAAATAAAAAATGTATCTTCATAATTAAAAATGCTTCTGCAATGATAAATACTAAAGAACGAGACAATTTTGTCGTTTATTTTCCGAATATATACTATCCCCACTTCGCTCCACGTCGTTTCTCATTTGAATTTTGTTAATTTACTGAATATCTATAATATATTATATTTTCTATAATTATATAATAGGTACCAAAATAACTATGTATAGGTAACAGAAGGTAATTTAGTGCTCAAATAATAATTATCCTATAGTGATATGTTGATATGTACACATAAAATTACTGCAAATAATATAACTACCATAAAAAAATGACTAGAAAGAGTACTTCTAATACTTATAAAACATGAGTTTATAATGCGATAAATATATATGTTACTCAACTATATCTGTATAATATATTTTTATATAAATATAAATATTATGGATTTGAACTATTAAAATGCCAGTATATAAATATAATATTTAATATATTACTTAATTGCAATTCGCAATAATAATGGTGTTATTAGTAGGTACCTATATGGTAAAACTAAGAATGTATATTATGTCGACTCATCAGGCGGCTGAAAAAAAAAATTATTCACCAGTTAGAAATTCCAATACAGTTCGAAATATTTATAATATATAGGTATAGGGTATCGGGGTACACACAAAGGGGTCTTAAATCTGAACGACCCAATTTTGATGGGATACTTACTTATTTTATGATATAATTGTTTATTATAAGGGCTGGGATTTCGATGAACTTAGCATTGTTTTCCAAAGCTTACTGTGCGATGCTCGTTTGGTCACAAATTTGTTTTATGTACTTATAAATGAGAATAATAAAGTTTATTTCACATTTTTTGGAATTTTTTAGTTTTTAGGTCATTTTCTTAATTTTTAAGGACATTTTAGAGTTAATGGAGCATTTTTTGAGTTTTTGGAAACTAAGTATGAATTTGAAATTTTATTTTAAGATTTTTACACCAACATTATGGTTTTTATATAAATATGAGAGATTATAAGTAGGTAGGTACTCGTAATTCGTATTATATTATTGGACAAGGTTTGAGTAAACACTATCCGTATTTCCTGTTAAATAGTCAGTAAAATCGACGTCCGATGATATCGTTCGACGTTCAGTACGAGTTTTGTCGTCGTAAACACCGTTTTATTACTCTAGTTAATTTTTTAAGGTCATTTTTTTGGGGGGGGATTTTTAGGGCATTATTTAGGGTTTTTAGGTCATAAAAGCATTTTTTAAGGGCATTTTTTGTGAGTTTTTAGGGCATTAAAATCCCAGCTCTATTTATTATAATATTATATTGAATAAAAATCGTGTATTGGATACTCGTAATGTAATGTATTTTATTAGAAGTTTTGTATTTTGCTCGCAAAAATATTTAATACAGGAGCCAAACATTTGATGGTGGACCTGGGTTGTATGTACCAACCTACAGGAACTTCGTATTGATGCAAAGAAATTGTGTATTTAAAATTTTTATATATTGCGTGGCATTTTGCAAACATTCAGAATGGTTAATACTAAGATCTATATTATTAGGTACTGTATATATATGTATAATATACAATAATATGTCCATTATAAACATAGGTACATAATACACACACATAGGTAGAATACCTGTATACGACATAATATGTATATTATATTATGTTCATCATGCCGCAGTGAACTAATATATTAATAATCAGTTGCCTTCGAGTTACGCGCGTTCTCTGTGAAATAGACGTCCTGCCTCGGGTATACCGCGGTTTACGAGGTTTTTTTACTCTTACTACCTCTTTTTCTGTCTATTTATTTAATTTAATTTTTTTTAAACTTTTTTTCGCTTCGAGGTGTGCGTGTGCACTAATTTAAATTCACTATATACAATTTATTATATATAATATACCTATATATTTTGATCACGCTTTTGATTACGTCCGCGCGAATCCGGAGTTCAGAGGTGATCCGGGTATGATGAAAAAAATAAACAACGAAAACACATGTCCGCGAAAACCGAATAACGGTCGCCATCAAACATATTATTATGAACCTAATAACGACACCGTCACACGGAATATAATATTATTATATTTCCGCGAAAAGTGCTCAATGGCTGCTTCAACGTTCGTATAAATTATGTAAATAATATTATAATAGCAGCCTTGTTACTACATATTATTGCAAAATTTTTACTCTCAATAAGTATGAGAATAAATAATTCATCGAGTGAACACTTTTTTTATAAAATCAACGATCAAATTTCACATAATTTATGATTCGGTACCAACTCGTAAATTAGTTTTAAATTTTGCATGTAGCGATATGAATCAATTTTACGATGATATGCATGTTTTTTTTTTATTATTATTACTTTTTGTGTTTGAGTACCTACCCAATAATTAGCCGAATGAATGCTTCAATTTTCAACTTCAGTATCTTCTCCGGCGGGAGAATGAATCTAGTTGGAGAATTTGGGAGGTTAAAATTTAAAATTCCCAGTAGTTTTTTCATGGTGACTGGATAAACAAAAAAAAAAAAAAAATTAAAATTAAGGTAAAACGAAATGTTGAATCCACCTTATAAGTATATAAAATTTGCAATTATTATTATTTTATTTTTTTAAATTAACGTAGATAAAAAGTGTTTGCTCTGTAAAAAAACTCGAAAATGTAATACAAAATTCTCGTAAGTTGTTGTAAATTAAAATTAAAAAAAATATGGATTTAAATCCACGATGATTTTTAATGTGTGTCTTAAGTAAACATTTTTAAAAAATTCATAAAAATCACGAAAATTCAAAAAGTATTTTGATTTAAAGATTCATTCAATTTTTTCTTTTTTATATCTAAGATTTGAAAATTAAATATAAGATTTCATTAAAGTTTGTTTACTTTTATCAAAAAATAAAAAATAATAATAATAATAATAATGAATAAATGTATAAGAAAATCAAATTATTGTTTTATAAGATTTTATTATTAATTACATATTTGAACCAAGAATTAAGGTTTTAGTTAAAAATTAAAAATATTATTTGTGGATGCTTGACACTTATAGTTATAGAGAAGTTTTTATTATTCTATTTTATACAAAAAATGGTAATTTTTCGACAAAAATGATTTTAATTTATTGTAATACAAATCAATATCAATAAATAAATGTATAATAATTATGTGTTATTAATGATTTGTTATAAATGGGTACAGTAATTTATTCACGTATACAACTATGTTAAATAGTATTAAACTGAGTAGGTAGATGGTCAATTAGTGAAAAAGTTTACACTACCTATTTAGAATTTTGAGATAAATTAAATGAAAATATGATCCACTATTGATGGTTCATTTTTATATTTCGCGTCGCGCAAAAAACAAAAAAATTGGTTTCAATTTCATGAAATGCTAAACTTTTTGTGAAAACGTTGATTGTACCAAATTGGCTATAATATTATGAATTAATGATATACATATCATAGGTATTATTGTAATACTATCTATACATACCTATATGCTCATAATATGTATTATAATTCAAATCTGACTTTACATGCAAAACGATAATATTTTTTCTGGTTGACAATGTTTGAGATTAATAAAATATGTTAACATACTTAACTATGTCGGGTTATATCTATATATAGCAATATATAGTTATTTATAACCTATTATATTGGATATGTTATAATAGTACGATATGCTGTAGTTTATCCTTTATCCATATATATGTATATGGAAAAGAGGTCGATTTGGAATATCAGAAAAATCATCTGAAAGCATATATATTATCTTAAGATATCATAGGTATGTGAATACGTGCATATAATCTATAAGCTACATGAAATCCTATATAATATTACTAACGCCGATGAACGAATAATAAAGACTTTGTTTGGGGTTACATAATTTCGCGAGCACAAGAACTCATTTCAATAGTAAATAAAGTATATAAGAATCACAAAACAAAAAACAAAAAACAAATAATTATAAACATGCCATAATATGTGCGGTATGCGCGCCGGCTTGTCTTCGATACATACGTTAAACACACACACGCACATATTATAATATAATATATATAATATTGTTATAGAGAAAGTCGTAGGTATAGTAGATATACGCTCACTGCGTGCACACAATAATAATGATAATGATTGAAATGGCCATTGTTTACGATTGTAGTGGGAGTGAATGGGTGGAAAGTGGTAGGGGTTGAGAAGTACAGAGTGGTTTTCATACTGATTTGAAAACGCAGCCCCGACGGATTTGCGAACATTCGGAAACGATGTATTTTGGTGAGCATTGTGTATGGTCAGTAATTAATATTAATTATTATTATTATATTATACAGGTAAAAGTAATAGTCGAATACCACACAATTATACGTGTCTCAAATACAAAGTGAAAAATTGTAAACAAGGTAATTCACCAAAAAGCGTCACTATCGCCCTCAAATCTAACAATACCATTATCATTTACTTATTATCCTTAGTATACACAGTTAAATAACTCAAAAACTACTTGTACGAATTTTGATTTTAATACTTACAAGTTACGTAAAAATGTCTATATAATAATATTATTCACCAAATTATTTACATTAGAAATGGGATGAAGAGTTCTTAATTGAAAAATAAAATAGTTTGCATCTCTATGGGACTTAGGTAATACAAAAAAATTTAAAGAATTTGAAAATAATATAGTCCCCGATTATATTTAAAAATTTTAATGATCATATTTTGAATAACTGCAATCTACGCGTTATCAAAGAAAAAAAGGGGGTGATCATTGTTGGTGAATCACTCTGTTTATTCAAACCGATGAACATGTATATAATGTTATACATCATGTGGTGTGTACGTAGCAAATAGAGTGATTACCTGAAAAAGTTCAAAGAGGAAAGGATGAAAGAAAAAGGACTGAACAACAAACACTAACATATTTAATACACCTAATAATATGGACTGTGTTTGCATACCAGATCGAAATCCAGACGCGGAAACGCGCGAAAGCTGTTAGGTGCGGCCACATGTAATGATGATGATAAAATACGCTTAAATTTTAAATCGTGTGTCAGGCTACCATTTTTGTTGTCCAAGAAAACGTGACCGAACGACATAATAATTATTGTGTTAATATTATAATGAAAGCGAAATAGGAAGGTGTTATACATTATAATATACGATATAGATATATTATAATACATGTATGGGATACAATAGTCCTACGACAATAAATAATAACGTAATATATATTATACACATTTTAAAACACTTTAAAAAAAGCTCAGACAATTTCGAGTATCACCTATCCACACTGAACACGTAATCTTCTGTAGTTTAAATATAATATAATATATGTGTAATTTATATAGTATATACACAACACATAACGTGGGCATTATATATTTATAATACATTATAAGTACTTATTTGGTCGTATAATTTATAAAATACAATAATGAAGCAAGGTGCTCACAATTCGTGAAAAGTTTAGATACCTCCTTTTGAAACATTATATAGTATCTAACTAGGTTTAAATACATAATATAATCATATACATAGAGATTCGGAGCTCGTTTCTAAATTATTCACGTGATGATTGATCGTTACGTTCATAATTTACTTTTTGTAGTGTATACTTAATATTTTATATTATAAAAATGTGATCCAGAACATTGTTTGGAAAAAAAAATCACATGGATAAAGGATTTCACTCCAGCAGTATACGTAGCTAATGATTATTCTGTATATAATATATTAATATTAAAAATCTATAATCCTGCATATTAGTAATTCGAAATTCGTGTAAAAAATATTATCTTTAATTATAAAAATTACGGATAATTATATTTAATATAAGCATATTAACCAATAATCATTCAAAATTCATTAAGTCACTAATTATGTGTATTAGTTTTATAATATACATACTATTTTATAGCCTGTAGATAATGACTAATAACCAACTCATTATTATTGTTGACACAAAATATTAGACTATCTTGACTTGATGGCAAAAAAAAAATGGTCCGAAATATAAATTATTCACCATAATATTATAACAGCTTTACAATCTTATTACATATTGCGTTTTTCAATGGAAGTGTTTACATCTACTGACTACTGGTAAAATCGAGTTGTATTATGTTATATTTTTTACCGTTGAAAAATTGATAAAATGCTTTTTAATAATACGACACTATTATATTGACTCGATCACTACTTTAGTTATATAAAAATCTACCATTTCTTAATATATCTATTTGTGTTTTATGAATTAATAACAGCTAAATATATTTTTGTGAATACTGTAATACGTGTTTTTCCCGTACGTATACACACGAAATAATAATAATAATTATAATAATATTAACTACTATTAAGTTACGTCGTCATGGAGTTTCACAAAAAAAAAATAAGTAATAGGTAGCAACATTAATTTTTTTAATGAAAGCTATAATGCATATAAATACATATATTGTATATTGTATAATATAAATAAATATCATATTAAAATAAAAATAATTAGGTGTATAATAGCATTGAATATATTATTATATTTTATTACAATATAATAAACTCAATGATAGTAGTAGGTACCTAAATCAATAAAAATCGAAACTGTCACACCATTATATTTTTTGTTTTCGACACTTCAACGCTAAATAATTATTAATAACGCATAGTAATTCATCGTGTATCCTACACGGAACAACCTGATCACGAACACACGTATAGTATAATATTATATATGTAAATATTTTAATTTATTAACATCAATCCTTAGAAGATAGGTAAGTAGTAGGTTCTCACACTTAATACTAACCATGCCCTATATAACCATCACGAAGTAATCTGCAGACCCTGCAGCGCGATTCACATAATTTTATTCGAAAACAATCTTAAAGTTTTCACACCATTTTAAATAATAATGTATCATATAGAGAGTCTTTTAATCACGATTTTTTTCCATATACGTATAATATTATATAATTTACTGTTTAAACTCAAGGCTGAATATTAATACCAGTTGAAAATTAAAATTAAGTTGCATAATAAATATAATAAGGTTAGTTAGTTAATTTTGCATCAACTTTTTCATAAATTCAGCTAACGTAAGTTTATATTACGAGTTGATTAAAAATTGTTGAACCCGTTTTTCGTTATTTGTTCATGACTTGTAAAAATTAACGAGGCACCCTAATATTGTAGTATTATCAATAAAAATAAATTCTATCATTTAATAGATTGTATTATTATAACTAGCCATCAAGACTTCATATTTATATTATAATTATTATTTTTTTTTATCTGTTGGTAAATAATAAATATCTTTGGCTATTTATATATCTATCTAAGTTATTGTGATAATATATTGTTCCAACCATTAATGGTCATATATTTTATTTGTTCACTTTGAATTATCTATTATAAATATAGAGCATTTGAATCACCACCAGTCTTCTCCAGTTTGACTTCAAAATTCTGTCCCTGTTATCCAACTATCCCAATTCGTTGCGTTCAATGTTTCCAGACCCTTCATCGACCAATATAATATTAACGCTTACTCGGGTTTTCTTCAGAAATGTAATCATTACATATGTTTATTATTGTTAACTTTATTATAATTTGTAAACTATACCGGCTTATGCATAAATCATTATTTATCAGCTTATCACTCATATTATTTACTGAACTGCTAAAATTTACTTTTGTTGTTGTTGTAAAAGTAGATGTTAATTTTTTGGTTAAGAATCACTAGTAATAACTTATTCATTTCGATAAACTAAAAACATGTTTTCCTAATTTGGCGTATTAGTTATATGCAATAAACATTTTCCAAAAATGTTACCTAGTTCTCTACAGTTCTCACCATTTAATTATTTAAGTAAATTTTAAATTTCTCATGCACGTTTCATTTATTTTAAGCGTTAAAATACACATACGCATATTATATGTATATATATTTATATATATTCGTTTTAATAAGATGCTCTAAAAGTAATGGTTAAAAAAAAATTGTCTAATATTTTCTTTTGCAAAAAACATAAATATATATTTAATATATATGTACATTTATATATATTATATTATTAAATGTATTGTGCTTAACAGCTATTGTAACTAAACATTGAATTATCCCGCCATTACCACAGTCTCTATTGAAATTTGACCCACTTGTAAATGCATGTATATATAAGTATAAGGTTATTTTTTAATATAAAAACAATACATAGAGTAAATTATAAACGTCTTCTGGGTAGGTATAAAATATAAATTTATAACCTTACAATAATGGTTAGTCTAGCCATTAGTTTTAACCGTAAAACGGTACGACGGTCATTTTCAGAATGGCAATCGCTATATTAAAAATATTGTATTTTAAATACATGTACGATTAAAGTTTTTATCGTTAATATTTTTAAAGATTATATCAACATTACATCAACTGTGTATATGTATAAATTACTAACTATTTATTTTAGTCTATATCTAGATCAAAACTTCGAAAAACTAAATAAAAATTTGGTAGCCAATCTGTACAAATTATCGAAGACAGAATTATTTGTCCTAGGTTTTAATAAGCAGAAATAGTATTTTATGTTATTAAAATTTACTACAAAAGGCGAAGCCTTAATATACCTGTAGCATTTAGACTGAAAATTGAACGACTGGCTTTAACCAAAGTTTCAATAATTGTTTCCTAAGATATCAGGGAAATTTCTAGAATATTTTGAATCATTTTTTAAAATATACTTAGAGCTATAGCCAATCCGCTGCAGTCAGATTACCTATCTCAGTTAAATTTAGTCACAAATCGAGATACATCGATTTCGATTTGCACGTGAACAGCAAGGAAACTAAAATCGAGATACCCGCCGATCTAGCGCCGTATAAAATTATGTTCATTTTTTACCGGATGAAATCAGGTTATATATAATTAGTACAGGTATTAGACACATATTTTATTCTTAATAGAAACGATCTAATATAGAATGTTATTAAATATAGAAAAAATATTTTTAATCAAGAAATTTAATTATATTTTGAATTTTAAACTCCATTGTCCCCCCTCCCAATTGCAAAATTTTTGATGTATTTCTAGACAGCACGTAACAAACGCCAACTGTTTTAATTGTTATACATATGTTTAATATTATATTATAGGTGTTTAGTGTTGGATATTAAAAACTTAAAACGTCGCAGTAGCTGCTAAAATTCGCTGAAACTCTCAAGGTATTTGAAATATTTAATAATATTGAAAAATCAGACCATCCAAACATCTAAAGACTGCATTCGCTATTTATTTATTTATTTAACGTACGTTAGTCCAATTTACATAATACATAGTGTATATATTTGATAAAAAAATAAATGGTTAATATTAAACATACGTAAATACAACATTATTATAACATGTTTAATTATTTATACAATAAAGATAAATAAAGATAAAATATAAAAGTTTATAATAATAAGTATTAAGATATCTTAATACTTATTATTCATGATATATTCAACACGTATGTGTTGAATATATCATTTCGCAGCTAAAAAACGGCATTGCTAAAACATGGTATACGGCGGCCACATTGATAATACAAAATTGAAAAATGATATTGTATAAGTTTGATTTTATTCGGTATTATATATAGTATTAATAACAGTTGATGGTTCTTTTTAGATTTCATGCGTACCTACCTATTATTGTAGGTACTATATAAAGTATATAAGTATTTAAGGTCAACCTAAGAATATTTATTTTGCACGAATTGCAATGCTTTTGAGATCAAAGTTATAATACTATTTTTTTAATTTTTTTTTAATTTATAAAGTTTTCCTGACAATTGGTCATCTAAACTTAAGGCTAAAAGAATATAATATTTTGACGTTTTGAAAAAGGTTAACATAAAATATTTACAGAATAGTAATAATTGATAATATAGAAATTAAACAACGTTTGATAAACTTAGAACTAATTATATTATTATATACAGAATAGGTATGTACAATTAAGATTTATTAAGAATTAATAAATGATAGAATAAATAATACTATTAAGACTATATTATAATATTCTATATGTTTAGATTCGAAAACGTCAAAATAATTGAAGTAAAATATAGGTATATTATTTTATAGAAGTATTAGAAGGCATATTATATTGTACATGTCATACCTATGACATTACGATTTTAGCTTGAGTATCTATAGGTATATTATAGTATAGTAGCGCTGGGGTCCCGTCAAGTCTTCTGATATTATTATATATCAAACATTTGATCGCGTGATCGTGAGGTGGTTAAAAAAATATTATTTCGATGAATAGAATAATTAATAGTCACCACGTCGTCACATCGAAATAATAATACGTATATATATCCTATTCGTTGTCAACGCGAAAAAAATGTATTAAATATATTCGTAAACCTATATACATTCATACGTGAATTATTATAAAAGTTACTTATTGGGTTATTTGTTTCATAGACGGCATCTTAAGAATGTAATGAATAATATTATACGATTAGGGGATCTCCAAAAATCGCACATATTGTGTTAAAATACGAAACGTATTTTAAAGTACAATATATTATGTTCAATACTATATTTTTATATTATATATACATATACAATATACATATATTACACATACATAAACATACACTTAGTGATTGTTTTAACAGTAATCGCTCATTATACGTACGGTATTGCTGAATTATATCTTTATAAATATATAAATATATATAATAGACTTAGAAGTAATTACAAAATGGAAGTTTTGCTATTTTTCAAGTTTAGATAAACGAAATATAATTTTATTATAGAGATACTCTAAAAATGGTTGTTCACTACTCTATTCGTCTAAACTTTTAAAGTTTAAATAAGTACTCTTAAAAATCTTAACTAAATTACTATTCGTTCGAATTATATTTTTAAATACTTAGAAAAATACTTTGCTTTGTGATACCAAATTAAAAATGAATTATACCTACTGCTATTCAAAAAAGTATATAAAAACCTAGAAAATAATAACGATATATTGAAAATTTTAATTTTTTTCAAATTGTCATTTTGTTTTAAATTATGTAAAAATGAATATATTCATAAATATTAATATTTTTAAAGATAATAAGTATTTATTGACTACTGTATTTTGTGAATACGAAAGTATGACCGAGCGTTGAGTAATAATTGTCATGGGCGCGGTACATCTAAACACTCATTGTAGTTTCTTATTAAATACTTTGTATTCATAGCGTACACGCACGTTATTATAGAGCACACAAAAATATATAGGTACAAAATCAATGTTTCAAAATGTCCCCAATATAAAATAAAATATTGCTTACAATTATAATATACCTATTATAATAAGAGTTATATTGTATAATAACAACTCATTATTATATAACTTTATAATATTATCAGTATAATTTTAACATTATTGATCATAACATAATATATGGCCCGATGGTGGCTGTTGGTAACATGCATTTTCACAGGGTTTCATAAATTGGAATTTTCTATGTTCTTCATTCCACAAGAACTTTAAGTTTTATCTAGATGTCATGTTATAGGGGATAATAATTTTTTTTTATCGTTTAAAAAAGTTGAAATATTAATCTGCATAATGTATTTAACAAAATAATTTCCCAAATTTTTTTCAAATTTTTGCTGTTATTAAATATTATATTATTATTATTATGATTACAAATTATAATTGAATACATTGTTCTGTATACAGATACGGAGAGAAACAGAGGCGTGCCGATAGCCAAGAATTGTCCGGTATTCAACTGTTGTCGGCCACGGCTTATCAGCTTAAAAAACCATACCAACAACTCCTCATACCGATCACCATTTGGATTGGGATGGAACAAGCGTTCATCGGAGCTGATTTCACGCAGGTCAGTAATCGCACTTACGTTATTTTATTTTGTTGTAATTGTTATTAATTAGAAACTCCTATAAAATATAAAGAGGTATATAATTAAATATATTAAATTAAACTTCAGTGCTAGTGTGTTCAGCTTATACCAATAACAACAATTGAGGGTTAATTAAAATTCGAGATAATTTTATTCGTCACTTTTTGCGAAGTTATTGTTCTCATACTTGTATACAGTTTACAGTTGATCGAAATGCGATCAAAACTGGTGTTGATTTAGGACGGTCTGTAAGGGTGCTTGTGGTGTAATCCTATCCCCTCCACGAGTCACAACAATTAAGTAACCATTTGAAAAAATTTAAATCCGTTTCAAATACGAATAAATAACATAATAGGTTTACGAACAAACCGAGCAAGGTTAGATATATTCAATATTGTAATAAATCTGTTAAAAAAAAAATTTTTATTTTTACTGATTGTTGATTAGTATCAACATAATAATTTGCATAATATCACGCGTAAAGTAATTGAAAATCAAATTTTATATTTTTATATAGATTGTATTTGTATAGTAAAGGTGAACAAAATATTAACAATGAAGTGTCATCGCACGTATGTTTACAGTATATACGTTTAGTTTGTTGAGTTACTTTAGAGTTAAGATTAGACGCATGCGTACTCGTATGTCGATGCAACTATATGTAATTTTTATTGAACGCTTCAAAAAAAAAACTACAATATGTGAAAACATTATTTAATTATTGCAATTTGCGTAAAATGTGGCAACAACACAATCGATGCTCTAACAAAAACAATTATCGTAGCTACTGCGTTTCACGCAGTGGTAAAAAGTAAAAAGTAGATATGGGTCTTCCTACTTGTTCGTAAGCCATTGCATATCTTTCTTAAATCAATTGAAAAATCGCTTTAATTTACCGACCAACAATATTAGGTTTATCACGAATTTGCAAATCTTAATGTGTTACAGTGTGTGAACTTCCGGTACCAACTATATACACGCGTATCGTGGATAGCTACGTGCGAGATACATTTTTAGTATCACGAAACTGCATTCTATAATCGGTAGTGTAACAATAATAATAATAAGTAGTAGTACTTACTATAATATTTATATACACCGAGATAATATATTATGTATGTCATCATCAGCGAACAATTAATTATTATTATTATTTCACTATATTGCGGAATGATTTTTTTTGTTTACCACGCATAACATTAAATAATTTTTGTATGTAGGTAAACATAATATAATATAGGTGTATGTGGATTATACGAACTTCATTAGGTCCTATAATATATATTTATGTGTTATGTAGCACTATTTATATCGTCGATAGCGAGACGGTTATACCGACGACCATGGCCGTTAACAACACAGCGCGTATAGTATAATATACTACATCATTTTTATTATTAATATGTACCTATTGATAATACTTGGATATATAATTTATAGTTCTTTCTACTATTTGTATACATATCTTGTAATTACATTGGTATTTGGATTGGGGATTTGAGGTGTAAGTAAAACTACGTTGATGATTGGTCAGGGAGTAAAAGCGTAGCATACAACTATGTATAGTGGCACGAGATTATATACGTACCTACTAGATTATTTATTACCATTTTATGTATATTGTATATATTTACAAATATTAACATCAATAGACAATAAGTTGAATTTTCTAATAAGCATTTCAATGTGGATTATTAATTTTGTATGATAGTTAATTATTATACAAGTTGTTGGGTCATAAGTTCTATTACTTACATAAAAACCGTGAACTGTTTGCTATTAATTATCTTTCATTGAAATCAAAATTGTAATAATAAAATAATTCACTTGAGTATGAGAAAAAATATTAACTCACCTGCGTTCGTGACTTCATATACAAAATACCATGTGTCTATAAGATTATATATTTTTATTATAGACGTACATATAACCCAAGGACCCAAGACAGTGATATTATTTGAATCAAGTTTTGTGCTAAGTGAGAAGGAGCAAATAGTTTTTTAAGTGCTTATAGGCCATTGAAGTCCTTTGCATGCTTCCACTAACCTTCTCCATTCATGATCCATCCCAAATCACCACAATACCAATTTGTATACATTTTTTGATAACTGATTTATTAATTCTTGCCCTATCTAACCACCGCTTTCCATTGGTCATTTTTTTTTTGAATTTCTGATTAAGAAATTTCGCATTCAACTTTCTTAGCCCACCAAGTCAGCCCACCCTAATTGTTTTCCTTTTTGAAACAATATGATCTTTAGTTAGTTAAATAACTTTTCTAGATCGTCTATTTTTCGTTTCTTATATTCCCCGTTTAGGCAAGTCCGTGAATTTTCCGTAAGACTTTTCTTCGAAGGTGAGTAATTCCTTTCTGTATTATAAACTATGTCATACATTCATATCTACATTACTGTCGGTCACAGTTCACAGATAGCAAGTTTTTGTTCTTTATCATGCTCGTAGTGTTTCTTAATAATTATTTGTTGGATGTTGAAAATTTGATCTGTCGTCGACTTTTTGCTTGTGAAACTGAAGATAATATTTTATTAATTAAAATCCCGATTATCTTGTATTTATAAATTTTTATTTTGTTATATTACAATGTCGACTTACTCAAGCATTACGTTGATTTCAGGCGTACGTGTCCTGCGCCCTGGGCATTCCATCTGTCGGGTACGTGATGATATGCTTTGGCGTGGTCAATGCGATATGCTCGCTACTGTTCGGCACCATAATGAAATACATCGGACGACTGCCGCTGATGGTGCTGGGTTTCGTCGTCCACTCGATACTCATATGGATCCTGATTGTATGGCGACCCCATCCCAACAATCCCAAATTGTTCTTCACTATATCGGGACTATGGGGCGTCGGCGACGCAGTCTGGCAGACTCAAATGAGTGGTAAGTAAATTTAGGGTCGCGTTTGGCATCAGTCATATTATATTACAATTATATTAAATTAATTAAAGACATCAATACAAAGAAAGGGTGCTAGGCTCTAAAATATTATTTTGTATCTAAAAATAAAGAGCAAACGTAGTAAATCTAATGGATATAGTAACAAAATATTGTATAATAGTTAATTGACTTGATATTTGGTTTGATCTCACAAAAAAAATGTAGTTAAAATCAAATGCACTATTACCAATGTTCAATATATGTTATTATATACTCATAACCTATAATAGGTATTAGAATAATTTTGAATAGAAGATTAATATTGACATTAATATACATATAGGTGTATATATATATATATATATAGATATATACCTAAACTATTTTCACGTAAGCCAAGCTATATCTGTCATCTGTGATATTTACCCAGATAGTCAAATTTGAGTATTCTCTTAAAATGTTTTCTATAAATCCAGTTCTTCCATTTAAAATAAAAAAGTTAAACATATTCTTATAGAACGACACACGTAGGTATACTTTCTTGGTAAACGATCTAATAAAAAGTAATAATTCATATATCATCTCATAATTTTTATTACTTGCATAAAACTATATGCATATAGATCCATTTTATATATAGGTAAATATATAATTAGTCACCTCTAAAACAAATACGGTTATAACCTCCATGCGGTAGCATCATTATACAATGTATTATAACATAGGAGTTGGTGGCTTGGGTGTATACTTAGAAATAATTTGGAATTTAACCTTCACCAGAACAATGGGCGTTGGAATAAATTTATAATTTTGTCAAGTACAAAAGTAGTGATAAGGCGTTCCCCTATAATATAACTCTTTTATTGTGTAGATAGTAGATACGATAGCCTGTATTTTAATTTGGTTTTCGTAGATACTATAATAAGTGTGGTGCGAAGAACTGAACGATTAAAATATAAAATACGTAGGTATTAAAATCATCATTCTATGTAAGAATACCGAGTGTCCCAAAAAACAGGGGCCACTTTACCACTCATTACCATGAAAATATTTTTCAATTCTGTTTGCGGGACATTAAACTACCGTTTAAGGCCGTTTTTAAAGTCGATATTTGTATAACACAATGTCATAACTAATGCCTTTAAGCTATATTATGCAGAATTAGGACGGCCTAAAACTTAGATACTTTTTATAAATAGGTAAATTATGTGTATGCTTTCTGGTCTAATAAAATTAATTGTTACCGTAAATTTACTCAACAAACTTCTTATACAGTTTATCTTAATTGTTCATTGATTCGTATGTAACTCGAGACTTGACATATGTGGATATTTTGTTAGCAACGAATCCATTTGAATTTAATCCATATCATTTAAATTCATATACCTATGAAAATCTCTTCCAACGATCACTGGCAGTACTGCCGGATATATATATATATAAGTGTTCAATACCGCTTATTGGCCAAAATCTGGATAAAATGACATTTTATTTAGTATTAGCTTTTAGTCAAAGACTATGACAGCTTGATAACTATACAATTAAGATGGGTTGGAAGACTAAATTTAATACGTCTTATAATCTATTAAAACTTTATCCAGCTCACCGTGCAGGGTTAGACTCGATAAGTACTAAAATAGATGGTTCATTCTGATGGCGCTAATTGAAGGGACAGGCTGGTCATTTTAACAATATCCCTATGTCCCCACTTAGTGTAAGGTCAAGCCTTTAAAGTTTGGGTCCTGAAAAATTTATCTGCCCAGGGCTCCGGAAAACCTTCTGCTGTCAAAACTGGAGAATTTTTATTATTTTAAATAAAAAAATATTTGCATGCATAATTTTATCATAATAACGTAGCGGTTGATGTCCAATTGTTATTATTATTATTATCATAATTATCAATGTCGTCGTCGTCATCAACTAATTAGCCTCTATAATAAACCGTCATCGCACCGTCCTTGGGGGAAAACATCACGATAACGGTGGATCATTTATATAATATTATGTATGCAATATATATACATATTTTTCACATTGTCCTCTTTTTTAATTTTTTTTTTTTTTTGTAAGTCGACCATTGTACCATATACATTATATAAAAAACAAATGACAAGTGGACAGTTTAATTTTTCTTTTGACCTCTGGAAAATGGATAGGTGCCTACATATTATACAGTCACGAGGCTGTCGCAAAAACAATATTAATATGATAGTTATACGTAAACAATATCAACATAATATATAGGTAGCAATATATAATATTATTATCACATTTTTGAGTTGATAAATACTCTGGAAAACCGTTTAGGTTGGGGCAACACGACGAGTTCCCTCCACAGACAAAAACTGTGACGATCGCAATGATAATATTATTGTTACATTTTTCCATACAACTGATTGCCGATTTGTGACAATAATATATATTATATCAAGGCAAATCTGCTACTTTTCACGTATGGTATTAAATATTAAATATGAGGAGTTGATGTATGTAAACAAAATTTAATTAGCTTATTAACTTATTGTCCTCAATTAAAATTAATATAATAGGATGCAGCAGTTATGAGTTATAATGATATGATAGGTAGGCAGGGGCGTATACAAAGGGGGGCGACCCCCCCCCCCCCTATCGCCCCTATCGCCCCCCTGGATATTGTTGAATGTGTTTCATGTACCTATAGGTGCTTACATATTTTATTATAATATTATATTAAAAAATTAAAAATACAATGCATATTTTTTCTTAATTGAAATGGAATAAATGGATAATGGTTATCAAAAACCTGTTATCAATTAAGAATGAAAATAAGACTGATTAAAATAAAAAAATTAGAGATATCGTGGCTATAATCACAGATATATACAATAATTACTATTGTTGTTGTATCTGTGGCAGTGTGTCTATAATAATTATTAATTGTGATCGTCTTCAACTTACAAGATTATATTATTTTTTTTTTTTAATGGTCCGCACTCTGCAACCTTATTAGACATTAGTATAAAGTATAATTTTTATGACATTAATTTTTAGCTTACTAGGCAATAAATCTAATTAACTAAAAAAAACTGCCTTATGAAATAATTTGCATTAATGTATATTTTAGTCTTTACTTACCCATGTTGAGCAAAATCAGTTTAGATTTTTTTATTATTTTTTTATTATTATTAGTTTGCTTATTGCTTTCTGAAATATGCTTAATGTTACATCAGGTTAAAAACATGTTTGAGAAGCCAAATGTCTCAGAAAAAACTGACAGGTTTGGCTTTGATGAACATTCATAGAAACATAACTATTGACACATCAAAAGTTGTAGAAAGATTTTCAAAGACCAAACGAAAATTGGATTTTGTTATTTAAATATTATTTTATTATTAAATATTTAATATAACTATTATTATATTATGTGGTTATTATAATATGCTTTTATATTTATATGTACCTATGTCCTATGTCAAGTTATTTTATTTAGTATATTGTTGATGTTGTTTACAATAATTAATGTTATGGGTTATGAAAGTGGGTAGGAATCAATTATTTTGAAAAGCAAGCGAAACGATCGAAAAATTTTGATCCGCCAATTTATTTATAATCTGTACACTGTCGTTTATGTACAAATTTTTTTAAAAGAACCTATGATTTGAGTTCAAATTTTGCCCTCCCCTGGAAGAAGAACTGAATACGCCCCTGTAGGTAGGTAGGTTTAGAACACACGTCAGAACATCATTGTATGCGTTGTATGCCAATATCATACCTAGGTTCTAATAAAACAATACTCATATATATATATATATATGTTATTTTTTCAAACAAAGACTAAAAGCCAAAAATCATTCGTTTGGAATTTTTTTCTGATATCTATGCGACTGAAGGTGCATACTCGACATATAGTATAATTATTAAACTGCATATTATTGCGAATCTCAATACAGCCGTGTTACGAATATTTTATTATGTGCACTATGAGATGTGAAGTACAATAACAATTTTTGAAACTCGTGACAGTCAACGCTTCGACTCGAGTGCGTACAATGTAATATTTATAATGGAGAAAATTATTATAATGTGTGCGTATATTATATAAAGGTACGAGAAGACGGTTGGGAAAAGAAAAAACCGATTAAATTCGTCACCCGCTGATACCGCACCGATTGTTTTGAATGTTTCGATGCATCGTTTATTATATACATAATATTATGCATACTTGTATGTATTTTAATTTTTCATCAAGGACCATCCATGGTAGCAGAGGTCGCGTGCCTGTCGCATGAAAACAACGAACAAGCGCGAATATTTTATGAAATTAATATTAGTAGTGTGTATTTGTATGTTCACAGCCAGCTTTTACGTGGTAAAAAAAAATTGTTCAAGTGGAAATGTTCGTCTCCGAAAACACCGATTTACCGCGTAACACAATACGATGATTACAAAAAATTGTCCGTCTATTTGCCCGTTGCACAAAAATATTTACCGTATCAACTATTTTAGATTCTGAACGGAGTGATGAATGTATTGATTTTACAATGATGTGTGTTTTTTGGTTTTTATGTTATTTTTTTTTTTGTGTGTCTGTGTACAGTATAACTAGTCGAAATAAAGCTTCAATTTCAAACTTTGGGGATGGTTTCCGATGGAAAATTGAATATCCTTGATGTATATAGAAGCCAAAAGTAAACATTTTCCAACAGTTTTCAAAAAAATCGAGAAAAACAAAAAAAAAGTCACAGAAAAACGGTAATTTTTACGCAAAACTAGTTTTCGACCAAACCGATTTTTTATATGGCTGTAATTCAAAAACTAATTACTGTAAATACTTGAAATTTTTACCAAATGTTTATGTTAATATTATCTATATACAGTTTAATTTTCAAAAATTTTTGACTTTTTTGAGTTATTTATAGACCACTGACATTTTCGATTTTTATGAGAATTTTTTTTTGAAGTGTAAAACTTGAAAATTTAATACAAGGTTCCTTATGAGTTGTTCTTATTGTAGCTAAAATCGTTAGTCACAATTTTTTTTTATAAGCGTTTATAGTTCATCCACGGTTTTTTTTTAATTTTTATAAAAAAAGTTTATTAAATATTTTGTGTTCTTTACTTGAAATATTATTTTTTATAAAAATTACCAATATTTGATTGAAAAATTTAAAAAAAACTGAAAATCTAATAAAAAGATAGTTGATACGGTAAATATTTTTGTACAAGTGGCAAATAGACGGACAATTTTGTGTTATCACCATATTGTGTTACGCGGTAAATCGGTGTTCTCGGAGGCGAACATTTCTGCTTGAACAATTTTTATTACCGCGTAAAAGCTGGCTGTGAACATACAAATACATACCTACTACTAATATTATTATTTTTACATTTTCATAAAAGGGAAAAAGTGAAACGAAAAGGCGTATTTTGAACAGATATTTTGTGTATTTTTGAATTTGATCATCAGCTTAGTTTTATAAGCAGTACCTATTTTCCATGTATTTCATAAATTCTATCATTGATAAAGCAAATAAGAAAATTTCGATTGACATCCATCAAAATTTGAAGGACATTGAAAAATACATATGCTGCATATCATATAGATCCAACATTTATGGGCATTTTATAGATTTTTATTCTCGTAAAACCCTCAATATGTAACTATTATGTTCTGCGATTTCCCAATAATTTTTCGATTCTTCACAACTTTTCAGTTTTCAGAATTTCAACTTTGTAAACATAAAAACAAATTTCTTTAGCAATCTTCCGCGTATTTGGTATTTAAGTTGGCTACTGAAATTTCGACGAGTAAAAAATAATAATTATATCGCAGCCAACATTACATCATTATTTTATACGTATTTCACATTGGACTTTCACCGCGAGTCGTCATCGTCGCCGCGCAGCGTATAATAATATGTCATACACCGTATGTATTTCTATTCGCAACGAGCGGTGTCGGATATACGCAATAATAAAATACGTACCTAAACCTAGGTATAGGTGGTACCTGTATATGTTTACGCGCTACTGCGGTCTTATTTGCAGACGTCGGACGCGTGCCATGTCCGGTGTCCAGCAGCCGTTCGTATAATTGTAATGGTTGTAAGTCGAGTGAATAATACAACTATATAATATAGAGCCCAATGAGCCCATAGTGGCATAAAATAAGCATGTAATGTATGTTATAGCATTCAATAAAATGTTAAGAAAGAATTTAGGTAAAAACTGAAACCTATTTGGATCGAGTGTGAACGAGAAATGATACATAGGCAGAGAAATATAGGAACAGAGAGAGAAATAGAGATACATATATAATGAAGACAGAAACTATATGGCTGCTGTAAATATAAGCGACGTGCACAATATGGACGAGCGGTCGCGGTTAAGGATTCGGTCGCGCACGCATTATAATATATAATTATAATATAATATATACTTTAGCGAGAGGTGTATCTAAATGGTGTGCGTATATATTATCGTTGGTTCGTTAATGTGCACACATGTTTTTCGGGACCGTTTCAATCCGGCCGCGTGCGATATAATATAATATCGTCAGCTGCTCCTGAAGAGGAAACGCCCGCCGTAGCCGTTTTACCGCAGACGAGAGACAAACGATCAGACAGAGACAGAGAGAAATATCCGTCAATGGTCACTAATGGCCTCAGTGCAAATAACGCGCAAAGTGTATTATAACATAGTATAGGTACGTGTAAAACATTGTAATGATTTGTTACAAATATTATGAATTATATACACCTGTATCTATACTTACCTACCTACCTACCTACCAATAACCTAAACGTATAGCTTAGAAATGAAATCGCGACAAAAGACCCATAATATAATATATCATAATATCCAACGATGTAGCCGTATTATCTAGTCATAAATAAGTATGCTGATACTGCCTATAAAGGCACGCAATAATGCAATTCTTATAAATGTATGCCCTTGAAAAAAATGTGTCCACGTAGAACGTAGGTAGGTAGATATCATTTATATCGAGTAAGTCCGCACGTACAACCGACGGGCGCCAACGAATATTTCAAATTATTATTATACGGCTATACATCATGATTTTTCACAATTTGAATGATTGAACGCCCATCCCCATATTATTATATATTAATATTATCATTTTACAAGATATTCCCAAATCATAAGTACCCATATACTATATAGGTAATATCGAAGTGTTAATATTAAAGTATTATGCCCTACAAAAAAGTGCAATACTACAATTGCACGTAATTTGGAAATAAGTATACCTACCTATAGCTGTACGAATGGTGATTATCACAGATCATATTATAGGGCATGCGTATAACGGGAGTTGTATCTAAGGTGTATACAATGTCATGTAAACGATTTAAAATTCGTAATCGCTACTTTTTTTGTTCAATTAATACGTGTGCGATTTTTATTATTTGACCATTCTTACATTTTTTTTTTAAGCTTCAAGTTAAATTTACTTTGTTAATTAGGTCAACTGATAATATTATAGTTAATAATTATATGTAAATAAATTCTGTAGATACTCGTACATATAAATCACATCCAACAGTTAGGATGTGTCACACTACTTAGCTCATTAAATATTATCAAAAAATGACTTAATATAATAACCATTGTATATTATATTGTAAGTATTTGAAAATTTGATAATTTTTTGATTTCTTTAAAGTTTTTATTTATCGTACGGCTGTATGTCATAAATTATGGTAATTTAATAGTGGATCGTCAATAAATATAACAACTTTACTGAAATATCGAAATCAATGGCACCGTTTGAAATATTATGTGAAAAAGTATGATTTTTTCGAGAGACCCTAACATAATCCTTGATTGTATCCTGCAGGAATTAAATGTTATTATAAATTACGCATTAATAATGTAGTTGACATTTTTTTACCAACTTTAAAATAATATTTATACCTATCTTTTGCGTGATGTAAATAAGACAAAAACTATGAGCAATTCGAAAACAACGATAAAGATAAATCCCCATCGCAGCAAATATGAATTATTCTTTGACTTTTCCTGGGTACACATATTCATAGTCATACGGTACAATAGCATCACTGACTACCGCAGTCTGCAATATGACCAAATTACTTTGACGTTATTTTCATCAGTTCGTTGATTAAATTTAACTTGTTTAGTGTTGTTTTAAACGATAAACTAATTTATATTCTCTGAGATGGACGTCCTATTAACGAACAGGGTTTACGAATTTACCGACCGATACTAAATTGTTTCCGGTTAATTATTGTACAGTAATTGTGTTTGAAAACAATTTATTAGATTTAAAATATTATTTTTGAAAGTTGTGAGGTATATCGATAAGTTTTTAATAAAAAATTGTATTACAAGATATTTTTTGATTACTAATAAACATGTTATAATAATAATCTATGCGCTACGCCCTACGCGGTCAAGTTATTAAATTTCCTATAAACTTTGATAAAGATCTTTTAAAATATGTTGTCCACTTTATTATTGTTGGGCATAGTTTACACAGCTCATATTTAGTAGATGTTTTTAAGACAAACAAAACGTGATAAAACTTCAAATGGTTTTTTTACCTATGCACTATTTAATACGACATCATAAATAGTAAATACGCAGTGTTAAGGTTTCATTTGGCAGGTGTGCCTTTTAAACAAAAAATAATCACGGGATGGCGTGCGTGGTGCGCGTTTCCTTCCTTAGCGAATAATAATAATAGTTTGTGCAGGCAATAATATATTATATTTAGTGAACGTTTCGCAAAAACGGAAAATAATTTTTTTTTCTGTAATTTTAAATCAGTACCCAGTACAATCGAATGACGTGCTTCGGGTGCAGCAGCAGCTACCGCGACGTGTTTCTTCGTGAAGCTTTGCTATTTGATGGATTGAAAAATTAACAACGAAGATTAAAAGCATATTTTTTCGATCTATACCCTGTCCGTCCGCGATTAATATCGGATATCTATCTATTCAACCTCAAATCCGTCTATAATAACCGTGCCAGTAGCGGACCCGAAGACATGGTTGTTGGGAGGGGAGTGCTAAGTCAAATTTTCGGAAAACTTCCGATATTATTATATGTTTTTTTTCGATTATTTTTATTATTTTTATTGATTTTATTGATTTTACAATGATATATGTTTTTTTTTTAAATTTTTTTTTTGTGTCTGTCATCACTTTTTGGAGTATAAATAATGCAAAACAACATAGGTGCAATTTTTTTTAAATACATGTTTGGGAAGGGGCTGTGGCCCCTGAAACCACCCTAAACTGTGCATTCGTCCATGTCGTATATAGTACAAATTAAAATCCCTCATAATATATAATAGCAGTGAGTTTATAATTGAAATTCAACAATGACTTAATTATTGTCATATGTCTACTCACCCGTGTATCAGTGTGTTTTCGGGCATCGTGTTTTTAAATGCGGAATGATGTTGTTTTCTGCTCAATATTTAAATATTTTGTGCCCGTACAACACGTTTTTTCTTGTAAAGATTGTCATAATATTGATCATAGATTCGACATTCGTAGGTATTCGTACCGACAAAAATCTTTCAAATCATATCTTTAGGAAATTATGAAAAACGAAAAATTATTTCCTGATGAAATCTCTGGAAATATTGGAATTTCCGAGACTTATGGAGATTAGTTTTTATCGAACATATACATATGACTGTATTAGGAATAGAATTATTGGAGACTGATACAATTAAGTGGCTGAAAAACTGTATGGCAATTGTGCGAGTGTGTACATTTTATGTATATATTATGATATTTATAGGTAAAATGCCAAATGCGCATATTATTATGGTATTTGTATTAATGTATTGTATAAAGAATATCAAAGAATCATTTTCTAACCTTCAAAATTTGATTTTTATTACTGATCATCTTTATCATCGCAATATTAAAGATGGTAGTTGAATAATATAATTATAAAATAAAAAAAAAACATTGCTTAACAATATAATCATATCATATTATAGGACGCATTTAGATTATACGATAACGATATACTTCTCTACAAAATTTGGTCAATGAACTTTATAATGCGTAGACAATTCAATACCTACCAAAGATTATGCTTGATTTGCATGCACAATACAGACATTAGTTTGTGATGCTGGATCGATATAGTAAAAATACAATTATATTGGGCGTCATAATAAACTTTTTTTTTATATCAACTGAATTAATTGTTTATTACCTACTGATAACTCTCAGTATACTGTAATTTGCGCTACACGGATTACGTGGTTCAATATCAAGATGTTATAGATTATAATATCGTATAATATGATTTTTTAAATGTTATAATGTAATAATATAATATTATTGTAAGTGAAAAATTCGATTTTTTTTTTCACAAACGCATATCTTTTTGCAAACTGCTATGCCTCGACCCCCAAAATTTTCAATGGCATTCTAAATGAATTTCTTCATTTCATGATTCTTTGTCATATACAATATTCAAAGCTAAATAGTTGAAGGTATATATAATATTTATTGGTTGATGATTTTTTTGAAAATAGTTATAAATTGTGTACCAAGGTTAATACGAAAAAGCAGAGCGACGTCTTATATAAATGTATAATAAGAGAAGAGACGAATATATAATTAATAATTGCTGAAGATCTTTGCATTATATAAAAACGGTGTTGGTGACGTAGGAATTACAATGGACCATTAGGTCTGATGACTTGCCAAACATAGTTTTCCGCGCGCGCCCGTTTGGTTGTACATTTTATTATATACCTGTGCGCTTTGTAAAACCTATTGTGGACGACCTAAGTATTCCGCGTGTCCCACAGCGTTAATCTTTGACCTCCTAGTTTTACTCAGCTCTAGTACGATCAACAACCTCTTCGGCCACACACACACACACAAATGTGCGACTATCTTGGTGGAATAATATTATACGTCTCAATCTTCTCATTATTATTATAACATGACTATATTATTATTTATGTTTTCTAGTTAATAATTACTTTTTTGAACGCTTTAATAATATACACATATTCAGTGCGCTTTGTAAATTATAATAATGTATTGCCTTCAAAATTATATTATAGGTAATATTAATACGAATAAAACGATTTTATATTAAAACTGCACAGGTCATAGCAAGGTTGAGTGAGTTACATAGGTATAATTTGAGCTGTGTTAATTTTAGTTGAAAATAAGAAAATAGTTAAACTGTTTAAAAGTAGATTGTATTATACTATTATTGTAAAAAAATTGGTTGATTTTTTTACGCTTAATTTTGTTAACTCACATATTATATCTTCATATTGTACCTAACACTGCTATAGTTGGTCCGACTGTTTTAAATTATACCTGTCTTCTGTTATAACTTTCAGTCTTACATTAATATCTGCGGCAAACATGTATAAGAATATCTATCAACTTAATCTTTATACATAAGTTCTTCGATAGATGGCTTAGATTTGTATATACTATATTACGATTAATCTGTAAACAAAATTAAACAGTTTTTAATCCGTTATTATTTATAATGACCAAAAAAATGATCAAACTATAACTATACTTAGTGATTAAATGATGTATCGTTAAATTTTCGATTCATCGCCCATCATGTATTTATGTTATATTATTTCGAATTCAAATAACTTAAATATCGTATTACACGTGTATTTACGTAACTCATTTATTAATCGAACATGAGTACATTGATTGTTACACAAACCTAATTGTAATTATGATAATATTTGTTACAATATTTAAGTAGAAAATAAAAATAATACTTATCGAAAACGCTAATACGCATAACACATGACACTGAGACATTAATTTACGATAAAACAAGTCAATCGGCCCTTAAACTACAGTTTAATATTTGACACATATACATAATATATATGCCTATAACATTATGTACAAGTACCTATTTGATATTCAAATATTACAAGTTATAATAACATAAGAAGAATTGGGTCAAATATTCAAAAACAAAAAACAAAAAGCGTGACTAAAAATTAATATTTGTTTGTAAAATTTTCAACGAGAAAGCAAAAATAATAAATAGCTATTCATATCCATAGTCTAGTACCTGTACATATATACATAGGTATATGATATTATCCAATTGCAGCCTGATGTACATACACGAATAAAATAATTATTGCATCTTGTGAACTACCTGTAGGAAGCTCCAATTCACAGAAACAATGAAAATGCATATTTTAAAACGAACGTTGTGCAACATAACATTAATATGTATATAATATATAATAATATCGTTACCTATGTATATTATAGTATTATACTTTTAAGAACGGCAAAACACGAATAGCTTTTTTTTTATTTTCAGTTTTACTCTAAATAATCACACCAACTCGATGTATTCACATCAAATATTTGTTCATATATATCATATTAACAAATAAATGATGTCGAAAATTTAAAATTTAGTTTTGAACAAAATACTATGTTTAAAACTTTTAGACTGTACAGTGGAGGTACTTACACTTTGGTATCTCTACAATTATAATAGGTACGATAAATAATTAAAATAAATATTGCAATTTCCGTGTCACTACGATGATTTATGAGTCGTACACATTAGCATCTTTGCATACATTTCGTGAGCGATCGGTTTTAATTTTTTAGAATCTACAGGTTGCTATTTCTGTATAATATAATTCATATATTTTATTGTAGTATGTCGTTTGTGAGTATGGGGCCCAAAAGTACAAAAAAATAATTATATTAATAATTATCGGATGATCAAAATGATTACAATAATAGTTTAAAAGTAGACAAATCACCGGCTAGTGGATATATATTTTACGGTATCTAGCGCATAGTTAGTAACTTATCATTGAATACCTATAGAAGCGGAATAATAATGATTATAGCGTTGTGTAATTTTTACCTCCGATTCAATAGATATTCGTGTACTTGCTAGATATTATATTATATACATGTTGTAAATAAAAAACAGCATACAGGGTGCCCGATTTAAAGAGTTTCTTTTGATGTTAAATAAATATAGTTTATTTAAAACACTCTGCATATTTTTACTTTTTAGAAACAAAATTCTTGGACAGAATAATATAATATAAAGACTGCAGATGGAAATCGAACGATTTTAACGAACGATACATATGGTCTGTGCTTGCAATTAAGCTGTGTTTATAATACGTTGTTCAAACATTTTAGTTAGGTTAGGTTCTTTTGGCTCGTTAGTCGTTACTATGATATCTAAACTACAACAAAATACAACCCATAATATTATGCCTAAACATTTTGTTAAGACTGTTGCTTTCGCTCAGGAAAAATTATCTACTCAAAGTCTACATATGTATTACTTGCTTTAAATTTTTATAGTGATAAAATTATGAACGATGTTAATAATAATATTATATGAACATTTTTTACCAAAAAGTCCACTGATACAAATGCGATCAGAATTCTAAACACTAGGTCAGTGGAATATCGTCTTCACGCGCGGTTTAAAATATCTAGTGAATGTTTTTGTCGTACACCCTGTGTTTTTATGAATCACGCAAACTATACACGCACCAGGGCTAAACCAGAACCTAACCTATGTCGCTGCCGCTGTCGCCGCACGGTTAACATTTTTTTTTTTTTATCGGACTTGAAGCGCGTATTGATGCGTGCAGTATTTCATTATAATAATATAATATATGTATGTCCTATGACCTATTCCGCCTACTCTTATAAAATATGTCATTACGAATGCTGCAGAACACGATTTGCCAACAATACAAAAATAATAACATATATAGCTGGTATATAATGTATCTACCAGCTATATTAAATACATACGCATGTTATTATATTATTGCGTATTGTTGTGTTCATCTGTTGACCGACACGAAAGTATTTCACTAAAACATATCATTTAAGTATAATATATTACTATAAATTATTATAATATTGTGTTTTGCTTTAGTGGTAGAAAGGTAATTTTAGAAATCAATCAAAATCATTAGTTACAGTACCTACCACTATTAATTATTATGTATGTCCAGTGTTCAAATATGCATTTGTATATTTTTTTTTATAACTATAAAATGCCACTAAATATAACGTCATTATTATATACTATACCTACAATATACATCTATATTGGTCTCAGTTTGTTTTAACGCATGGATCTATTTTTGGGTTGAGTACCTACAACGTTTTTTCTAGCCTTTTTTGATGCAACTAGACATTTTTTTACTCCCTAACTAACCTAACCCAAAAGCAAATCTATGATTCCTCAATTTCCCTTTCAGGGAAAGAATATCTAGTAGAATGTTATGATAATATAATACTAGCAAAGTTTTTTTTTTTTTTGATGACACCTATACATTTAATTAATTAAGATTTTGCTCTAAAAAATGTTGCTTGACATAATTTGCGGAAAAAAGTCTATAAAAGTTCTACTTCGGTGCAAAACCTGGTAAACGATACGTGTAATTTTAGACATTTAACTGTCTCTTAACGTTCTTTCACTGCCTATAACAGACATATGCACAAAATGTTAATAGGACCGTCCCGGAAAAAATATATTATAAACAAACAACCAGAGTTTAAAATTATGAATGACATTTTTTTTTTTTTTTTTAATACACTCCATAAATGTAAAAAAAAAATAACCCAATGGGGTGTGGGGGTTGAATGATTGTCAACTCCCACCGGAACATCGCATTAAATAACTACTACTGCGGTAGGTACACGACGACGGCGCAGTGAACAAAGTGTATAATCCGTTCATCGACGACACGCCCGTGCGGCATACCCAGCACGCACACGCATGTTCACTATAGTATATATAACAAAAAAAAAATATATATATATATATATTACATACATAATATGTATATTAATACACTCCATGTATTTTCAAGTGCACTCATCATATATACTCATCACATCACAACACAACAATAATAATAATAATGATATTATAATAGTACAATATACGACTCATCCCTACGCTGTATATTATTCTTCGGCATAAGCATAATGATATAGGTAATATTGGTCGATTAATTATCAATATGATAATCATAATGATTTTTAAAAACAAATTTTGTTTTTTTTTATATCAACAATAAGCCTCGCTGCAGAAGGAATGTGTCGGTATGCTTATATTATACTGTACTATATATTATATATATATATATAATAAACATAAATACATAGGTAAAATATAATATAGTCGCCATGACAGAAATCAATCGTCATATTAAGAGTGCGAATAATTTTTTTATTGATATTCCTCGTCACGACAGAGGACTGGAGGAGACAAAAATCCAGGCGAGACTATAACTATAGCAATATAATAAAATATAATAGTATAATATAATAAACCTAATTATAAATAGTGACGATTGTAAATTTTTAAGCTTTTTTTACATTTTTTTTTTTTTTATAATATTCCATATTTTGAAATTTGTATTTAAAGTATAAAATACCTTGATAGCATGTCGGGTATTAAATAACATGTTTTTAAATTTATTTATTTCGATAACCACATATTAAGAAACAAGTGTAATGTAGCTATTTATTCCATTATCTAAACTTTAAATGTGCCAAAAGAATAAATACGATTTATTGGTTACTTTTTTTATAACAAATACTAAACTTTTTTCGATAATTCTGTATAGGTGCCTCAACAAATAAAAAAACCAAGCGAACGATTTGAAACCCTGCAGATTATGAACCTACAATTAAATCACAAATTTGTTTATTAGCCTTAAAAATGCATCTTTATATTATATACCTACGTATTATTATTTATCATGTCATAGTATTTACGTGTCAAGACGTGTCATAATAAATGATTTATCGAGTAAAAATATTATTCATATATTGTCGCTCGGTAATGGTTATATTGAAATATATGAATATAGGTATTATTTTTAATATGCACGGAGCTCAAAATATAAATTTCATCAAACCATTTATATATTTATATATTTATATATTATGCTATGAGTAATTTGATATCTACCCGTCATCGTCAGGTACTAACTAAAAAAAAATAACATCTTCAAAAATCGAAATATTTGATATAATAGGTCGTATATTTCACAACAGAATTTGATGAAATAGTAGGCGTACACTCAGCTAAACAAAAATCTATGCATATGATTATCGGGCAGGCAGGTATTAAATAAGATGTTACAATAATATTTAGTAGGTAGTAAAGAAAAACAAGGAATTAGTTTTCAACTGTTAATTTTATACACTTTATAATTGACGAGTGTAAATTTCATTAAATGATAAATGTAACGTTATATTTCATGTTCAAATTGCGTTAACTGATAATGTATGTTGATTAATATCGTACTTATAAAACATACGTATTTTATATACCTATACGTGCCTACGTCCGACGTCGTAATTATACATATTAATTATTAAAATATTTATAAATCATAATGTTATTCTTGTACTACGCTATACATCCATAGTTGTAAGCAGAATAAAGAATATTATATAGCTTCAAAGCAACATTCGTTAATCATTATTAAAAGGAAATTTAAAAAAAAAATGCATACAATACCTATAACGTGTGTAATTAAAAAAAAAATAAATTATAAACAGCAATAACCAGTAGTTGTATACTGTCTTAGCACGGAGGTAACAAACGCTTCCTATAATTAATGTGTAAATAATAAAGTTAAGAGTCACCTTTTCGACGCGTTAGTACTTAGTACTTACCTAACCTATAAGGAGCCGCAGAAATTGGGAGGCCATCACTGACGTACCTACATAATGTGACTATATATATATATAGATGACACTATAATAATTTTGGGTAGTGATATTAACGGTGAAAAATCAATATTCTATATTGATTTTGATAGGATCACGCTTACTCAAATTTCAGTTAAATTAAAATATTTCATATTTTGTTTTGATTTCAAACCAATAAAACATATTGTTTTAAAATATTAGTTATACTAATATTTATACTTTACTAATACTTATACTTTTTTTAAAATTTTTCATTTAAGACGCTTTAACAATTTGATAGAACTTTTGATTTGAAAACTGTGGAATTCCTCGAGGCAGTGCAGGTGCGTATAATTATACAAGCGTCGCATTGTCGACAGCTGTGATGCTTTTCGCTCAGATATAGTGCACATCCACATTAGACGTTCAGGTTACAGCTACACACGCCGAGGCCTAACCTATATACCATCTTGACGTTACTCGACCTGAGCATAATATAACAATGTGATAAGAAGAAGGGGGAAAAAAACAGTCTTTTCGTCGATTATTTTTTTATTTTTTTTTCTCAATTCTTTTTGTCTGCCCGCAGGTATTTACGGGACGCTGTTCAGGCGCAACAAGGAGGCTGCGTTCAGTAACTATCGGCTTTGGGAGTCTGCTGGCTTCGTGGTGGCTTACGCGTACAGCACGCACCTGTGCGCCCGGAAGAAACTATACGTCATGGGCGTCGTGCTGTTTGTCGGGTTCGTCGGGTACATAATCGTCGAGATCAGGCACAGCGTCAAGGCCAGGCGACTCAAACGGCTGGCCGACGACCCGAAGTCGGAACCGCTGCCCGACGAGACCGTCAACGAGACCGACGACGAGAAGGACGATATCGATGACGAGATCATCGTGACGCATTTATGAACAACGGGTGAGTGGGCGACGACGGCTTATTAGCACAAAACTACAGCGAAACCTCTGTATAGTGGACAGAGCCGCGGGAAAATTAAAAATAACCTCCGCTGTAGAGAAAACCTCTACACGATTGGCATTGGCGAGATATTATTACCAAATCGTGTCCACTATACAGGGAGACGCTATATAGAGAATTGGTTATACACTGAATTTGGTACATATAGTTATTCAATATTTATTATATACAGGGTGATTCTTCTAGGTGGGTACACTAATTATCTTGAAAAGTATTTACTTTTTTCAAAATATTTTCTTACATGGTTTCAAGTTGTTAAAAACCCAACGTTTTTATTAAAAAATTATATTTTTAAATATTTTTTATCCTTATAATTTTTTAAGTTTTTTACTTTTTTGAATGACTACATAGAGTTTTAATTTCGTATTCCTAAGCAGACTATTTTTCTAAGTATTTTGATCCATAAAAATCGAATTTAGGACGAGTAATTTATGAGTTAGGTATGTGTATTTAAAGTTTTGACAAGCGGAGTAGTGGACAAACATTTTGCGGGGTAACCCCGTACCACTCCACTCTGCCAATCTAAACTTAAAATACTTATAATTCATAAACTACTCGTCCTAAATTCGATTTTTATGAATCAAAGTACTTAGAAAAATATTTTTCTTTGGAATATGAAAACTCTATGTTGTCATTCAAAAAAGTAAAAAACTTAAAAAATGATAAGGATAAAAAATATTTAAAAATATAATTTTTAAATAAAAACGTTGGTTTTTTTAACAACTTGAAACCATGTAAAAAAATATTTTGAAAAAAGTAAATACTTTTCGAGATAATTAGTGTACCCACTTAAAAGAATCACCCTGTATACATACAATATGTATATATTTTGAAAGTGGCTATAAAAATGTTTATGTCTGTAGTCTTTTTTTTTCGTACATTTTTTCCGCTCTTTGTGACGATATGTATATACATTATTATACATGTATTGTGTCCATTTATGAGAGTTCGTTTTTTAATTTTGGTACCAGTTTTTAGTGTCCACGTCCACTGTTAAGAAGTTACAACACTTATAACTCCTATTATGTGCATACATTTTTGCTGGGGAATTTAAAAGTATCTCCACTAATATTGGGAAGGGTCCACTATTGAGAGGTTTCCATTAATTACCATTAAACAGTATAATATAAATTTGAGTCTTGATTTATAATTTCCTGAAGTATACGCCTGCCTGCCAGTAGGAATCATAAAAAGAAAACGATGGTATCGCCATATCGGCAAAATCGTTACACAGCCCAATCAATATTACTAAAAAGAGGCGTGAAATTTGCATCTAGTACAGAGGTTCCCAACTTATGGTCCGCGAGACATGGTGTGGTAGTTCGCGAACCATAACAACAAAATTCAAAAATATTACATTTTTCATTTGGAGCGCGACACAAATACGCGTACCTACAGGGATCTGAAATAAAATATTATGAGTACAATAATAATTGTCAGTTTAAAATTTTAAATTCTACTGATGAACTGCAAATTGATGATGATAAATATTAAAAATACTAAAACTAGCTTTATCTACAATGTTTTATTTTATTTTTTTGTTTTCCAGACTTAATTGGTGTGCTATATATAGAATAAACCAAGATGTTCAGTCGCTATGTTATTAGAACGTCTTCATCACTTTTAAAATATATTTATTTTTATTAAAAATTATATTTTGTAACGTAAATACGTATGGAAATCTGTGTGATGTATTAATTACACTAATTACCAATACTGTGTAATTTATTACTGCATTTTGTACATAGTATTTATATACTGCATCATAATTTGCATAGAAAATATGTATCGGTAAAAAAAAAAAAAATTGTACATTACTTTTACAATATTATTAGTATTGTTAGTGTTATTATTAAAGTCGCCTTTTTTTTCTTTTTTTTTTTTTTTGCAGTGAAAGTGATCTAATTTTAACATATTTAACTATTAGTAACCATCTTTCGTGGACGGTTTGCGTTAGTTATATATGATAAATTCTTTATATGCCTAGACCATGTAAGTAGGTATTTAAAGTAGTGAGGTACTGCGCGTAGTTAGTCAATTATTTTATTTTCCTTTACAAGACACGTCCAATAGTATTATTATATATACATATATTATATTAAATAGATATAGATTTAGATAGTGTGTAATTAAAATTTAATATTATATTGTTGTTACTTATTATTATTATTATCATAATATTTTTGTGTATGATGTGTATTTGATACATTTAGAATTTAATTCGCTCGACAGCTTAGGCATATATCCTACAGTATATTATATGATACAAAAACGATATAGACAATAAAATTATAATATTATTTAGGTATATCCTCATCAGCAGCAACTGTGATGTGATTTATCTCGTAGAAATGTGTATAAAAATTAGAATGTATAATAAAGACAAAATATATTATATTACGAAAAAAATGTTTTTTTTTTTTTTAGTTTTTTTTTTATATATATATAGGTGCTCTTGAACAATGGTGTGTGTGTGTGTCGAACTCAGATATCTCCTATACTTGATTATTTGACAAATATATTATTATTTATTTACGTTGAATATAGATCGGAGCTGCAGGACGAGGTGGTCCCACACCGCATTTATATCTGTAAGAGAAAGGCGAACAACAACAACAACAACAACAAGGTGTTGTTAGATTCAAAGTCATCGTCATTTTTGCATATTATCTCGGATATGCAAAACGAAGAGTTGGGAAATTTAGACGGCCGGTGATTGCCAGTTACTAAAACCTCGAAAAATTAAAAACAGAAATATCTAATAACCAGTTACCGGGTTTTTGGTTGGCCAAAAAAAAAAAAAATCCAAACGATGACCTATACATACAATGGGTCGACTATAAGACTACAACAGGTATATCTACACCTTTATATGTTTATTGTTTATGTACGTAACGCGACATATAGCGAACAATCTTCTCGACGACGTCCTATAGTGACAGACAGTCTATACAGAGTGGTCCGCTGCGTTTTTCTCCATCATATTCCTTTTCCAATTATTATTAGTGTTCGTTTTTAAACCATAACTGTGTAAAACATAATGACATCGAAAAGGATCGTCGTGATTATTTTAAGCGCCTACGCCTATACATCTTTCAAATGCGAAACGGACAGTTTTTGTGCGCGAGACAATATTGTTATCATTTTTTTTTTGAAAACCGAATTATAGTCACGTGCAGTAATAAGTGGTCAGGCGCACTGCTGCAGTATATAATATAGACAAATCAATAGGAAATATACTGTAAAACTTATTTATTCTTTGGTGCTTGACTTTGATAAACGCGTGGAGATAATAGGTGACAGTACATGCGGCACGATGTGATAGTCCGAAGGTCTGAGATGGGTTTCGTACGACGAACGCGATGAACACTCTGTATGATTATAGGTATTACCTATATATATATGTACATATCGCAGATACATCGATCCGTGTCAATACACTCGCGCGCGTTTATTAATTATTATTATTATATTATTAAAACGAATTACGAGGACATGAACCCGTGCGGGCATAGGTATAAAGTTATACTCACTTGTTGTCTCCGCGCGTTGAATCGCGCATAGCACGGTAAATCTTCGTCAGATCGTCTCACTCATAATAATATAATAGTCGGTCGAATATCGAACTATGATTACTATAGGTAAGAATCCACGTGTCGTGTAAAAAATTAATGACCGATTACGTTTGTGTTCTGTCCATCGGTGTTTTTCTCGATATTTGCGCTCGCCATCGTGTCTATTGCCACTCGGTCAAACGGAATGTACGTTTTTACATTATTAAATTGCAATAAGGTGCTCATAATAAAATCGAAAAATATCTGAAGAGGTGGCCGGCCAACTTACGGCTCTCGTCGTAATCGTATGCGGATCGTGTTTTATTAAAAAAAAACAATATTTACTCATTAACGGTAAAATTATGAAATGTATTCACTAACATTTTGGCTCTTGATATCGTTGCGTTTATCCATGCGGAAGTGTCCATGTTGGCCATTGTTCTTACGATGTCGACTCGATACATTTCGTTTGACATTAAGTTGTAAGTGTACACTGATGTTAAAATAGCGAAGCTATAGGAAACCCAAATATTATTAAATGTCATGCCGAGGCTCGTGGCAAAACTGGACAGAAATCTAGGGGACCAAAATAAATGGTACGTGTTACTTGTGTCGCGTTTTGGAGACGCAAGTCGGCTATATAATTATTATCGATATTTACAACTAAAATCACTTGAGTCGATAGTATCGTGTCACTAAAATCGATAGTTCATAAACTATGCTATATAACAAATCTCACTATTTGAATTGAATACGTGAATTTGTTTGTTATGCCAAAATGTAAAAAGTATAAACTTATTGGCTGCATACTAGTTGCGTCCCGAAAATATTTACGAAAAAAGGTCTAATCCGAATTGCGGCCCGAGTTTATTTTGGGTACAGACGAGTTGCGGCCCGGGTTTTTTCAATTCTAGATAATTTAATCTTAACCGAAAGACCTATCATGCAGTGACTTGGTATACATTATAAGTACGTCCTGATATCTTCAACGGATGTAGAACGAAGTTTTTCTCGATTTTAGAGTATATTTACTGAAAATTTAAGTCTTTAGTAGTCAACTGTAACTCTTCAGGTAACTTTGAAATATTAAAAAATATACTTAATTTATTTTAATTTATTATTGTTCATGACTATTTATTTAGATGAGTGAATGTTCAAAATGCAAAATCCTACTTTATACAAAATACATAGCTAAATATCTACATTAGGTATACATCAATTATTTCAAATAGATATATATTTAATACATTTTTTTGTCCATATTACTCATTTAATGAATTATATATATTTGTCATTTTTAAATTAAATAAATTTAATTAACATGCATTTCTGTTAGCATATTTTTGCATATTTGAATGAAAATCAATGCATAATAATAAAATATAATAATAATAATAAAACATAATAATAATAATAATAAAATATAATTACATACATATAATTAATTTAATTTTAAATTCCGGGACGCAATTCATAGGTAGGTAACTCAAAAAAACTCTGGCCGCAATTCGTATGCATCCCAAAAAAACTCGGGCCGCAATTCGGAAGAAATTTTTACCGCGGGACGCAACTAGTAGCCACCCAACTTATTGATATCGATTATATCGATATTTTCGGCACGCAATTAGGTTATAAAAGAAAATATTACGGGACGCCAATGGGCTATGACCCTTTATGAATCTTTTTTTGCCGGACGCGACTAACCTAGTGATAATATTTTTGGACGCAAGTAGTATGCTCCCAAATAAATGTATTAATAATTTTTATGAAATAGTTATTAATGAATAAAAAATATAATTACATATATCGCGTCGAATTGCACTCGTTCTTGACTCGGTAATATTCAAAGATCGGTATTTTCGGATTATCTGTGGGGGGGGGGCACGAAATCGGTACGTTTGCAGCCCATTCACAATCATTACGCCGCACTGGCTGAACGTAAATAATAATATATTCGCACTTTTTCTTGTCATCGCTTCGTTATATTACTCTACATGAAATTATTCGTTCTGTGTACTAAAATTATCGGATATCATAATGTAAAACGTGTTGCACCTTTATGATAATATGCTTAAACGAGCCGTTTCTGCGCGAAATTCCTACATAAATTATAACATTCGTTTCGAACGGTAATCCCATGACGACGATGCGATTGATATACGTCGAGAGCTCGTGTGTGCTTTTTGAGCACGTGCTACCTATCGTGTCCCATCCGTAACGTTTATCGTTTTTCATCTCGACATAATATTCTATAATATGCGTATAGGAGCTATATACAGGGTGATTCTTTTATCATAAAACTCTCATTATTTAAAAAAGTATTGAATTTTTTCAAAATATTTTTTTACATGGTTTCAAGTTGTTAAAAAACCAACGTTTTTATTAAAAAATTTATATTTTATCCTCATCATTTTTTAAGTTTTTTACTTTTTTGAATGACAACATAGAGTTTTAATTTCATATTCCAAAGCAGAATATTTTTCTAAGTACTTTGATTCATAAAAATCGAATTTAGGACGAGTAGTTTATGAGTTATAAGTATTTTAAGTTTAGATTGGCAGAGTAGTGGACAAACATTTTGCGGGGTAACCCCGTACCACTCCACTCTGCCAATCTAAACTTAAAATACTTATAACTCATAAACTACTCGTCCTAAATTCGATTTTTATGAATCAAAGTACTTAGAAAAATATTCTGCTTTGGAATATGAATTTAAAACTCTATGTTGTCATTCAAAAAAGTAATAAACTTAAAAAATGATAAGGATAAAAAATATTTAAAAATATAATTTAAAAAGTCTATACTTTTTAAAATAATGAGTGTTCTTTGATAAAATAATCACCCTGTATATATATATATATATTATATATAAATCTAATATTTATATTATAATTTATAAATATTATATAATATCCACTCGGGACACGCCCTGCAGAGTGACCGTGAACCTCTAGGCTTGGATATTTGTACACGACCACCCGAACGGTATTACATGCATATTATTTATTATTTTACGCCGTTCGATATTTATTTTTTTTCTCGTGGCTCCTTATTATTTGCATATATATTATAAAATTATTATAAATGTGTGTGTGTACGATTCTTACACCCACCCCTCCACACGTCACAACGGCGGCACACTCTGGTCAAACACTCAAACATCATCACGCAAAATTGTGTGTGTGTGTGTGTGTGTATTATACAATCATCTATATGATGAAAAAAACCACTCCTATATGTATGCATATATATATATCATTAATATTCGCCTCTAGGACAAGACGTTGCTCCCGGTCCAGAAGTTGTGTGTGCATAATTCACGCGACTATTTTTTTTTTAAATAATATAACTAACTTGTACACTTTTACTGTAAGTTAGTTCACTCTACATCTGCCCGAAACGCATTAAATATACATATATATATATATATATATATACGTTTTATGGTTTTTATTGCAATTATTTCTCGATAGTGTATTAAATATAATGTTTAATTTTGATGTGTATATGCGCAACAACTGACGGCATCCGATTAGAAATACTTCTTGTTGGAATGCGTCAGATTTGCAAAAAAAAAAAAGGCAATAGTCCTTCTCAATAATAACAAATGAAAAAGTTCCATTGGATGATCTAATTGTAAATAAACGTAACCGTCGTATGGGATACAATTCATAGCGCTTTACTGTGGAAAAATGAAAATCATAACTAAGTACAATAATATTTTTATTCACTAAATTTGATTTAGTAGAATACGCGTCATATACAAATTAGTTTTAAGTAAAATCAATATTTTTACATAACATGTGCGTACAATTATTTGATATAAATATAATATTTATTGAGAAATTGCTAAATTTAAAATATATACAAATGAGCGTGATAAGTAAATAAAATGAATAATTAGTACGAAA
Organism: Diuraphis noxia; assembly: GCF_037042655.1. Lineage (NCBI taxonomy): Eukaryota > Metazoa > Arthropoda > Insecta > Hemiptera > Aphididae > Diuraphis > Diuraphis noxia. Next base: position 9,038,968 of record NW_028301713.1, on the reverse strand, counting down.
TGAAATTGGCTTGAATGAATTGAATTGCCTCCTATTTTGATGGAAAAACGTTTTATATAAATTGGTATATAACAGACGTTATACGTCAAACGTCGTGTCAAGATTATTAAAATAAATTAACATTGCATAACATGTCAAATTCGATTTTCTTGAGTTTTAAATTTTAGAGCAAATGTATTGTATTTATTATAAATTATAATAATAATAATAATAATAATGCATAAATTGACATTTGAAGGTAAGCATGTCTAAATAATATAGCAAGAGGTAAATTATATTGGATAAATACTCATACTATTGCAGAAAATCGTACCAAATATAATTCTTTATATTTACATAACATAGATTCCATCATCATTGGCGGAAGGAACTGATAAAGGATTAAGTTTTGTTGTTAAGTGTTGCTCGTTTCTTGGTCCATCGTACGCATCATATAATAATATTATTCGTAAACTTTACATTCATGTAACATTGTGCATAATATTTGTTTACATTTTGGAATTTTCCGAAGTAACACCACAGCACTTTCCCATTCTACTGGTGCATGTCCCCTAGCTATGGCCATTGCACAGGCGGCATAGAATGAAGCATCGATTAAGAATGGCTTAGCTAGATTTGAAATTATTTAAAATCAATTAACTTCACAATGGTATGATATTGAATGAAAATAATCTCAAGCATTCGAATATGGTTTTCGATGAAAAAAATTTTTAAAAATTAACACTAATATTGAGGTTCTGCAGGAGACTCGATAAATGCGTCATTCTCATGCGTGGTGCATCTGTCCGGTTGCCCGACGGGCCAGTTTAAGTCGTTAAAAAAATTAAAAAGCGATACAATTTTTTTTCCAATCACCTTACATACTATGTAAGAACGGCGCCGTTCAAATCAGAAAAGATTTCACAGTAAAAGTTATTACAACATATATTTTAATATCAAGAAACGATATTAAAATAATATGTTCATTAGATCCTCTTGTATAAAACTGGCTTTAAACCATTATTTTTTTACTTATATATTATTATCTACAACAATTATTATGGATAACCATTTAAATTACAGAAAATTAACCGTATTTTAGATTCTGAGCGGAGCGATGAATGTATTGATTTTACCATGGTGTGTGTTTTTTTTTTTTTGTGTCTGCCATCACGTTTTGGGGCAGTTAAATTGCTTAGATTTTTGACTTCAGTATCTCGTTCTATTAGAAAGTGAATCTAGTTGGTACTTTGGGGGGGGGGGGGGGTCAAAAGTGAAAAATTCTTAATACTTTTCTATATAATCGGGATAAACAAACTAAAAATTAAGGGAAAAACGGGAAATTTCACGCACAATCAGTTTTCGACAAAATCGATTTTGGTTTTTGATGTAACTTTAAAAAAAATTACCATAGATACATGAAATTTTCACCGAATGTTTATATAAATATATTCACCATGCAATTTAAGTTGAACTATTCATAGGTATTTGCAATTTTCGATCATTATTAGTTTTTTTTAAAATTAATATCGATAAAATGTATTTGTTAGGCAGAAAAGCTTGAAAATTTAATACAAGACTCTTAACATATTGTTACAATAGCAGTTGAAAAATATTAAAAATACATAGGCACGATTTTTTTTTATAAACATTTAAAGTTCAAATTTTGACTAAATACGTAAAAATTACTGCAATGTTCAAATTATCTTAGATAGAAATTCATAAAAGTTTTTCTTTTTAAATCTAAGATTTGAAAATTAAATACAAGGCTCCTAACATATTTTTACAATAGCAGTTTCAAAATAAAAGAAATAGATAGTCACAATTTTATTTCATAAGCATTTAAAATTAAAATTTTGACTAAATACGTAAAAAATTACGGCAATGTTCAAATTATTTTAGGCTAGAAATTCATAAAAAAAATTTAATTCCATCCATTACAATAACCCACTTGTAACCTATACCGTACAGCAGAGCGACATCCACTTTCCCGCTTTTTTTATTATTTTGAATATTATATCATATAAATCTATTTAAAAATATGAGGCTTTTGAGTTGTATTATTTCAATAAATATTGTTAAACGGTTATTTGGCGAAATCGATGGCCCCGGCGGAATTTCAGACATTAAAAACACATCTATGGCATACCTATATCTGCTTATCTGCTAAAACTACACAGTGCCATCTTGCTTTTTTTTTTTGGGTGGGGAGGGGAATGTCGAGGGTCACAAGCTCCTCACGTATTTCCTTCCTTCTTAAAAAATTTCTTTGACCCGGTTGTATTATTATTATTATAGCAGCGTGTTACCGATATCGTTTAATATCGATCCGTCAAAACAAATCTTTTCTTCATTTTAATATGCCTTATACAGTGCTGGTATCTGTGGTATCCAGGTAGGTACACAATAAAAGTTCTACGAATAATACAATAATAATAATAATAATATTAATAATGCATATAGGTACTGGTGCAGCCGCCCGTGGAGAAATGCGGTGTCCGTATCGGAATTCGGCAGAGTCATGTTTTGCGGAAACAATAAAATATAATATAATAATAACATATTATTATAATACATTATATTATTATTATTATTATTATTATTATTATTGCACACACGCCGGTCGGCGCGACTGTGCCCAAAAAACGCCCAAACTCATTACCGCGGTAGGTATACCCGCCTGTATGTATACATTTTTTGCGGTCGTCTCGCGAACGAGCAGTAAAAAGTCAAACGCAATTAGAAGATTTATATATATATATATGTGCACACACACACACACACATGTGCAGTAATTCCACCTTGGCGTCGTGTATTATGTTATTATTATATATTATGTGTTGTTATTATGCGACTCTCGTATATTATAATGTCTGCGCTGGTTGGCGTGAATGACGTACACGAGCTCATGATATATTGTAATAAAATTGTGCCTATATATTGTCTTGAGATTTTTTTACCACAATCGACCGAATCAAAATTAGTCAGACGGATCTGTACGTAAAATGTAATACATCATAATAATAATAATATACGACTACGACCACTTGGCGATTTTTTTTTTTTTTTTTTTGGTTTACCTAGTTTCGCGCATCGTCGTAAAACCACCGAATTATCATGCTATTACGAGTATAATATCAGCGTTTGTCAACCTGAAGATCGCGATCACCTTCACACTATATAGGGGTCATGTAGGTCAAAAATAATAAAACCCTGATTTTTAAAATCCTTTTTTTAAAAATTTTTTATTGAACAAAAAATAATTCTAAAATTGATTAGTGTGGACGTTGAATTTGTTTTACGTTCAAAAGTTGCTCAATCTGCGACAACTTTAAATTAATGCACATGGTATTTATAAATTGATATTCGAAATGGTATATAGTTCGTTTGATTAATCGGTCAATGTTTCAAATTTGTACTTCATATATATATATATGTAGAGGGGGTCGCAAAATGATATTATTTTATACCTATTTAGGTGGTCACGACACTAAACAATGGTTTATATATACCATAAACATCAATCGCATTTATTACCAATAATGTTTTATTTAAATTAATTAAATACATTTTTTTATTCGATAGGCCCTATTATACTGCAGCTGCGTATCTAGGTACCTTTTTATTATCTAGGACAATCTTATTATACGCAACAGACACAAATAATTTAAAAAAAAAAGAAATACTCACACCACACTTTATAAGAATATATGTTTCTTCTGAAACGTATTTAAGTGTACTTTTCGGCGCATTTTTTGGTTAAAAAACAAATTTACAATTTCGCAGAACGTAGAACATAAGAATTTTAGATTGAATCGTCAAAATATTGATGATGATTATAACAATAAAAACAGTGAACTGCAAGCTCGACGTACGTATATATAAAGTTGCAGGCCGTCGACTCTATTCGAACATTTTCAAAATCATTGCAAATGAGCGATTGTTAAATATGATTCAAACTCCGAATTTGTAAACGTTCTCTTAGGCCGTTAAATTATATTTTGAGCCAGTTTAAGGAGTAAACAATTCGGTACTGTGCTCATACAATTAGGAACAGTAAATGTCGTGAACGCTCGAAAATATGATCAACGCGGTGAAAATATTAATATTAGTTCAATTGCATTCTGTGGTTCAACAATAATAATAATGATAAGAGTTCATAAGAGATAACAGTGCAGATAATACTCTTATTATTTAGACAAACTTATTATATTTATTTAGCTGAAGAAACAATCAATTGATTATATTATGTATTTTGATTGGTTTTTTTTTTAGTGTTCTCATTCAAACATAATATAAATATATCAACAGAAACACGAAACAAAATTAGTTTCATTCCAAAAAAATAAAAATAAATATAGAAACATTATTTTATATTTATACTAGTAGGTCCGCGCCACGTTAAAATGTAATATTTCAAATACCAATAAAGTACATTTTCGAAAATTCGATTTTTCTCTCAAAATCGTGGTGATCTAGTTTGTTTTTGGACGCGATGGGCTGGCGATTCCTTAGACTACCAATTTTATTAGAAGTTTCCATCGAGTTTTACATCCTTATATTTGTATCCACATATGGGATGACACAATACGTTGCCGTAATAATAATATTACATTATATTATTACATACAGTCTGCAGACAAACGATTTTGTCTCTCTCTCTCTCTCTCTCTCTCTTTAAAAACAGTAAAAACGTCCAGTTGATCCTCGTTATGTAATTGAAGCTATGAGCTAGATTTACGAGTGTGACCGTATTGTTTTCCCGGAATAGATTTTTTACGTAGATCTAATTTACATTTACCTACGCTATTATATTATGCGTGGTAAACAATGAACGCCTTTAACAGAGAACGGACAGGAACATATAAATATGTATACCAACTATATAAACACGTACCTATAGGTATTTGGTAAAATAAATACTATTTATACATTTGTATTATATTCATTATTATAATTATTATATTTATGCGATACGTTCGCGGAGCGTTCTCTAGAAAGAACCAAATGTTTTTTGTTTTTTTTTTTACACAGAAAATATAATAAAATAATCGAATAGAAATCCCCAATATATATTGTATATACAATGAGTGACTGATAGAACTGACTATTGAAATAAATTTTGTTCAAATAACTATTTTCTATTTTTTTTTTTTTTTATTTTTTTTTTATTAAATTATACCCTAGCGCAGTGGCGTGCAGAACATTTTTCAGACCTGAGGCAAACTATACAATTTGACACCCACCCTACAACCATCAGGGTTTTCACTTAATAAAAAATTATATACATTTATATGATATTTAAAATGTACGATCAAACTAGTGCCCAGTTGGCCCGTTGCACACCTAGTAGCAGTTGCCTCAAAAAATAGCTGTTCAGCACGCCACTGCCCTAGCGCTTACGTGTATGATACATTTATATTTATTTTTTAGTACTGAAAATAAAATTTTAAATTTAATAAAAAATGTTTTGGATAAATACAAAATAGCCTATTTGTTGATCAGATTTTAAGAACAATTTTGATAAAATGTATCTGAGTCAAGTAGTTTATCTTTTTAGAATTTTTTTTAAAAATTCAATATTTTTTTTTTTTTTGTTAAATAAATTTGGAACGTAATATTTTTTTTTTAAATATGTATGATTTTTGAGAATTTGCTAACATGAGTTTATTTCTTAAATTAGGTATTTACTTATTACGCCATACGTATAATATTAAACAATTCTTGTCATTCGCTTAGTTAGCATAATGTTTTTTTTTTGTCACGTCTTTCTGTTTTGCACCCTGTATAAGTTACCTGGGTTTTAGATTAAAAATAAATAAATAAACTATTAACCGTACTCCTTAAAAAATGTCGAGTACGCGTACCACAGTTTGAGAATCCCTGAGGACTTGGAGAAATAAATATGACCGCAAACAGCTGTATAGGTAGGTATACTACAAGTGCGTATAATATATTATATAGTCTTCGTACAGTATAGCGTCGAGTGCGTGGTAATATAAAAAAATTGAATTGCGCTGAAATTTTAATTTATAGATAATTCACCGTAACATATTGTAATATAATATTACCTATATATTCGAGTACACTGTGGACCATCGTACTGTATCAGAGTTTATCCGTTCGAAACACGCGCACGTCTTCCATAAATGCACGAATTATAATTGTATAGAAAGTTATCGAAACATTTAAAACAAAATATTCGTTGTTGGACTCTTTATCTGAATGATACAAAATAGCAGGTCTTTAAATTGGTACACAACATACGCACCTATACATTCCTAAAATCCATCTCGATAAAATACATAAAATTAGGAAACACTGCTGGTGCCCGCGGACGGAAAAGGCAATAATACGTCGGAAACTGATTATAGATACATCAATGAAGCCAAACTCAGACTGTTAACATGATAATATATCGATGAAATATTGTGAAACCAAATATGAATAATTTCAAATTTCAAACCACTACGTAAGTTGATGTCGTCAAAAAAAATGATTCAAAAATACACTACGCTGCAGTATAATTCGCATGATATCAAAGATATAGGGTCCGATATGTTAACTCAAATTTTTTGGGGGGTCATATTCAGAAATTCTCGAAATTTCCGGGGACCGTAAAATACAAAGTGTACACGATTTAAGCCAAAGCAAATATAAAGGCAACATGAAAACTGATTACCGACACCTCTATTCACCAGAAATTAATGGTATAGCTTAAAAATAAATATCTTTTTTTGCGGGCCACCATTTTGCGGACCACCTGGTATATACCGCAACTATACCTATTTAGCGAACATTTTTATATCACTATTAATCACTGTATAATATTTGTGAAGCCGAAATGGCGGTAGCCGTCGTGCACTGAAATGACTTCACATAGGTACGTATACATTTATGATTTATGAACAATATATATATAATAATATAATATTTATATCGATGATTGTAATCACAATAACGACGCATGTCATTACGTGCAGATTATGAAATATTATGCTCGCTAACAAATAATTAAAAAAAGATTGTTCTGTGCTATACCTACATACGCAGTACGTACTACGCACACTGCACGAAAACCTTTAAAAGAAGCTTACAAAAAATAAAAAAACGTTTCATCGAAGGGCATAAGGCGTGTCGGTATATACGAGATTGGTTTTTTTTTTTTTTATTCATTCGCTGCACTAATAATTTATTTTATTTATTTATTTTTTGTTCTTATATCGTATGAAATATGTAAGTCGGTTTTCTTGTACAATACATAGGTTAACGATCGTTTTGTCATTGAAATATCAAACACACACGTGCGATCAACAAATCGCGAAACAACAACAACATATGATATTGAAATCAATCAAACGCTCGAGAATCTGTGTAAACATTATAATATATATCGACAAAACATAAAACTGTATACTTATATATATATATATTATACATGGGTAAGTACCTACACTATTTCTCTGAACGCGATTCGTGGGGCAGGCATGATGATGACGATGGAAAAAAAACGAAAAACGTGTGGGTTACCTACAATATTAATATATGATAAGTTGTGCAGCACGCGTCACTCGCAAGGTGATTTACTATTATTATATCTCATTGGAATCATAATAACACATTGAACTATTATTGAATGTGAAATATTCCGCTGAAGGGTGGCGCCACGATCGCCTAGGGCGAAAAAAATTATTTAAATTTAAATAATCTACACGTTTTCCACAGTCTCTGCAGACACCGCGTATATATGTGTACAAATTTCGATTTGAGTATAGTTACAACTGCAGCCGTGCAAATTCATATCATTATTATTACATAAGGTTATCAAACATCAACGTTAATAAGTGTTCACGAAATATATAATATAAACAACACGCTTCAATACGTCATATTACAGTCAATAGCATATTACAGTATGATTTATTGTACCTGTATAAATTGGTATTTGATATTATCGCGAAATCAACATTTTTTTTTCCTAAGTTTTTTACTTCTTCACGTCATACTACGATTAAATACATTATAGTTATGCAAACTTGTGCAAAAAACCTTTAACTGACCATCGTCATTCTCTCATTCGTGTTAGTTTGATACTATAATAATATATCATATTTTACAGACCTGCAGCTACCTATCTACATTCTATAAATAGCATGTGATGTAATATGCGAGTTTTTTCAAGTGTACCAATAACTGCGCGTATATCAAGCGACAAAAAATTTTTTCAATTTTTTTCTTTTTTTTTGTATCGCAATCGCGAATTGTTTTTAATTCACTCGAAAAAGAAAACCTTATTGAAAATAGAGAAATTAAATCAGCGCCGTCGTCCCACGCGTCGTCCTGTGCGCAAAATCGTTTATAAATTTATATTGTTGAAATTATCGAGTTTATAGATAGATTGTGCGTAATACATAATTCATAGAAATATATTATACTTTTAATTTTCAAGAGAAACATAAAACTTTAACAATATCGCCATTAATTGTTTTCGATCTTTTATATGACTAATTATTTATATATATATATATATATATACCAACCCATGTATAGTAATCAATTATAGGTAGTCCAGTGACACCGAACACGTAGGTACATCAGTTAGTTCAATTGAACTATTTTCAAAGTTGAGTGGGTGGGTAAACCTGGCTGCAATAATTTTATTAAACACAGGAACGACATTACATTTTCTGTATATAATAATTATATTAGTTAAGTTGAAACTGCCAGTTTCAATTTCTTTCAGCGCCACTGATAGGCACATTTCTCTGGCACCCTCCAATTTTGAATTTTGGTACTAGGCCCAAGGCTTTAGATTGGTCTCCGTTCGTTTTGATTGTTCTAAAAAAAACTACCATGACACTTGTTACTTTTTATTTTATTTTTTTCATAAATAAATGTGTTTACAATCTGTAATATAATAAAACAATACGTAAATTTGAGATTTATTTTTGGCAAATTGATTTTGTTCGTAAAATGAGCTGCCTGAAAATAATAAGTCATAATTTAATGCTTGTATATGAACAAACAATATTCTCACGAGTATCGAAATATAAAGTATATCGATTTGATACATATCACGAATAAGGGATTGGATATAAATAAGTTTTACTTTTTTATAGTCAATGATAAACGATGTTTTTACCCTCTCTGTTTCCTATACCTATGATGTACCTACAGTAGTCACTCGATAATTCAAAATTCCATTTATAGATTTAGATCGAGTAAAATTTCTCTAAAAATTCGATTTATAGAGGTTTTCGATTTACCTAGTGTTCGAGTAATCAGGGGAAAGAAATTAATTATATTATTTGAACCACAAACCGTGTGTATCACTCACCTACTCGTTAGGATAAAATTTCATGCATAACCTACCACACAAGACATTTGGAAATGAATCACTACCAGAAGTACTAAGCAATCACACCCTCAAACCATATCAAATGTCATCTAGTTCGTTGCAGTCGCCAACCTCTAAACAAAAATATAATCAACATTTAGATTTAGTAACTATACCTACACAATTATTATGTAATTAACTATTTCGTTATAAGCCCAATGATCCACGATTCTAATTCATTACAATTGTTTTACACATAATATGATGTAATTTAGGTACATCAATTAAAACCGTTAATAGATCAAAATTTCAAAAATACTACGGGTAAGTTGTTTTAGTTGATCATTATATATATATATATATATATATATATATATATATAACTTGGCATGAATGTGCAAACATTTTATATAGTCGAGTTATTTGTGGTATAATACATATTATTAAAATACGGTAAGATCAAATATTGTTTTTTTTTTATATATATATATATTTGACCTTTAAAATTACCAAAATATAAATATAATCAGTGCGTACCCTGTAAAACAGTGATTCTCAACGTGGGCGCTACCGCCCCTTGTGGACATTTTTTATTTTGAAGGGGGCGTTTTTATGAGGGGGGCACTAAAGGGGGCGCTCATCTATCATTTAAATTTTTTTTGTTTATAACTGATTGTAATAAAATGTATAACTGCGTAGAATAAAATACCTAATGTAATCCACAGAATTATGTAGGTATAATATATTTATAGACACTTAAATAATATCAAAATAATAATTATCTTGACAAGTACTTGACGTTAGGTTAGGTTTTAAATTTAAAATTAAAATTAACTAAATTGTATCGTTAAAATGTTAAATGATATTTTGTCTTAAATTAAATAGCTTATTAAAAAATAAAACGTTTATGATTTTAAAAAATTGATTGGGGGGGGGGGGTGTGAGATTTTTAAAATCTAAAAGGAGCGTTGAGTAAAAAAAGGCTGGGAAACACTGCTGTAAAATATAGTCAGCAGTACACCCACATCAAATACTAACAGTTAATTTCCTTTCGATTGCAGATTTACCAGGTTTACTTACAATCAGTTTCTGATCAAATAATAATCATTATGCTGTTAGTCGTAATACTGACTCTCTTATATACAGTTCAGATATCATATATATTTTGATAAGTAATAGTTCATGACTATAATAACTTATATCTAAGGTAGTTTTATATATATTTTAACGATAACTCAATAGCAAGTTATTTATTACTACAGCACACGGAGCCTGCCTACACGTTTTTTACACAAACATTAGCATTAAAAATAACCACCGCGTATAACTATTATTTTTGTTGTTGTTGTTGTTGTTGTTGTTGTTATTGTTATTATTGTAATTATTATTATTTATACTTAATTACATCGGAAATTCAAACGTTTGACATCCAAAAAAAATAAAACGAATACACGGCGGATATCCGGATATTTTTTGGCATTGCTAAAAAAAACCAATTCTCCAGTTATACGTGCACGCCACATGAGATATTATGTTAGATTCAAAGCGCTACAAGAAATTTGTCGGTTTTACGATTTGTTTTTTTTTTCATTTTTAAAGAGCAGATAAAATGCCGAATATTGCAGATGGTGGTTTTTATTGGAAAATTAATTCTAGTCAATACATTTGGGGGTCAACATAAGAACTAAGTTATATCCTGAGCATTTATTATTAAACAATACATCGACCTACCGAATTAAGAAAATATTTATAAAATATTTATATTATATTATAATATAACACAATATAGGTAGAATATCCTTTGAAAAAAAACTGAGTGGACGATGATTTACCCTGTTCTCCCCTCAAAATCGTTTTCAATTCACGTAAGTCATTGAATTCAAATTTAACACGTCCATCATAATGTGACCTACTCAATGCGACAATTTAGAGCGTAGGGCGATTTTTCCGTTTTTTCTTTTCTCTTCCGATAGTCCGCTCAAATGATTTGTTATAATATCTTATAATGAATTACCGATTTCTTGTGCAGTTATTGATAACTTTTTAGAAGTAAACTATTATATTGTACACGGTGCAACGTTGCACCGCAGTGCAACAATAATAATATAATTAATGCAACAAGCTGGTAACTATACAGGGTGATTTTTTTATCGAAGAACACTCATTATTTAAAAAAGTATGAGTGTATGAGTATGAGTGTTCTTCGATAAAAAAATCACCCTGTATACTTACATCAAAGTATAGTCAGTAATAAAGCGAAAGAAACATTTGGATAAAAATTACTGATAAAAATCTGTATTATTATATAGAAATGGAATCGTAAAGGTTGGATTTCCTGGATTGTTAAATGAAATGCGAGCCGTATCAACTCATAAACATCATGTTATTATTATTGTTGAACATAATGCGAGTCACCGCAGAAGTGTGTATACGCATCGACACATATGCTTACTTTTCATGTTTATCGAAAATCGTATTTTATACCAAGTGTACGGTAACAATAACAGTGGGACGAAAATAGTTAAACTACGATTGGAAATTCTGCAGACTTGAAAGAATCGGTAAAAAAAAAAAAAAAAAAATTGAGCACGACGTTATAATATTGTATAGTGTACGTCGTTGTGGATACGAATATGATAAACTGTCGGATCGACAAAATCTGCTCGAATGGATATTATTAATATCTTACTCGAATATAACATACCTATACCTGCATGTAACATATATTATATATTGTAACGATTTCGAAAAAGAAATCGGAAAAGTCATAACCGACGTGTGTACCGCGGTAAGTATACCATTCATTATAATAACATATATTGTACGTTGGTTATACGTCATACGCTACCTGGGAATTGACACTGGCGACATTAGACAATAAGTCGAGGAGAAATTAAACAATCAAACGCCGCGGCCGCAAAAGACAAATGGCAATAAACACAATAATATTATTAATCTAATACCCGTAGAGAAGAAATGATTTCGAACTCCTCACAAGAATCGGTCGCACTCGGATTACTATCGAACTAATAATAATAATAATAATAATAATATGATGTCTAATGAAGAAGCTGTAGCTGAACATCGCGATAAACGCGTGTGGGGATATTATAATATAACAAACTCCAAAGTACTATTATACACACTTTGTGCATAGGTCGAAAGCGATATTATGATTTCACTGTACATACCTACTTATTTCGATTAAGTTTGATATTTTGATAGCTTTATTCGAGGATTGACCTCTGCTCCAGCTCTGTCTCTATTACAGTGGCGTTTCCAGGATTTTTCTTCGGAGAGGGGTTGGGCTGATCAATTTTTACACAGCGGTGGTTTACATAAGTTCTTCCCATAACATGTAGAAAAAAAAATAAAAATAGCGGTGAATTTTATTTTTATGTCATATAGCGACTGCCATTAAGATAATTTTTTAATTTTTTCAAAATTTCAGAGGGTTACAGCCCCCTCAGCCCTCCTCAACCTGGATAATCCACTGTGATCATATTATTAAGTAAATTTTGTTATTCATATATTGCGTGGCGTAAATCTAACTTTTAGATTCTGAGAGGAGCGAGGCGAATGTATTGATTTTACAATGATGTGTGTGTGTTTTTTTTTGTGTCTGCCATCACGTTTTGGGTATAGTAAAAGTGCTTCGATTTTCGACTTCAGTACCTCGTTCGATCAGAAAGTACATCTAGTTGGTACTTTAGGGGGGTCAAAAGTAAACAATTTTTAATATTTTTCTAAATAATCGGGATAAACAAACTAAAAGTTAAGGAAAAAACGGTAAATTTTACGCACACTCAGTTATCGACAAAATCGATTTTGATTTTTGATGTAAATTTAAAAAAAATGATCATATAGATACACGAAATTTTCACGAAATTTTTATTTAAGTATATTTTATCCACCATGCAATTTAAAAAAAAAATTCGACTTAAGTTAAACTATTTATAGGCATATGCAATTTTCGATTATTATTAGTTTTTTTTAAAATTAATATCGATAAAAATTTATTGGTTGGGTAGAAAAGCTTGAAAATTTAATACAAGGCTTCTAACATGTTGTTACAATATAGCAGTTTATACATTTTAAAAATACATAAACACGATTTTTTTTATAAGCATTAATTAAAGTTCAAATTTTTACTAAATATGTGAAAATTATCTTAGATTATTAGATAGAAATTCATAGAAATTTTTATTTTTAAATCTAAAATTTTAAAATTTAATTCAAGATTCCTTTTAAATTTGTCTACCTTTATCAAAAAAAAAATGTTCATCGGAAAGTCAAATATTTTAACAAATATTAAAAATAAGTTATAATAATCTATATAATATATTCTAGAAAAATAAATCGTCTCCGCTCAGAATCATAATATTTATAATAATTCCGTTCGGTATCACAAACTAGACTTACCTAATAACTATTTTTATTTTATTTTCATCGTGACGCCACATAAGTAGGTACGGCAGGTACCTACTAACCATTTTCCGCATTACCAGTACCCCCCCCCCCACCCCCACTTCAACTCATTTCACAAACGACAAAAGAGTCGTAACCTTTTCCACACTGCCGAAATGCCATATATCATATACATGTATATGATTATGCACACCATCCACGTCGACAATTAACACTTTTGTGTGCCAAAAAAAAAAAATAAAATGATTTTAATACTTTGTGAAAGTTCATGACGACCCTATTATATACGTTATATATATATTATAACATTGCAAATTTGCAAATAATGTGACGTAAAATAAAGAAATAAGACTTTCTTAGCTCTGTCGCCGCCCTTATAACTTATTAAGCATGTTGTAAAAATAATAAATTAAGCACAATATATGTTAACGCATAATAGATTATGGTTTTTTTTTTTATATATACATTTCAATTATGTGATTATTGTATATTTTAAGGTACATCGAAAAATGTTCTCAATTTTTACCAATCGAACGGGAACGGCAAATGCGCTGACAAAAGTGACGGTTCACGAGAGAGATTATGTGTATGATCGTGCGTCATAATATGTCATCGAATATTATATTTATAAATTGTATCGAATAGATCTGATGAATCGTTTATCGATGCAATGAGATTTTTATTAACACTTTTTACGTCTTCTTCGGTTATTTTTGGTACATTCTTAGGTCATATTTAATAATAACAATTTATCACACTATATATGACTTGAGTCAGTCTCGTGCGGCACTTGACACCAAGCTTAGAATAAAATTAATAGATATGATAAAAAATTTACTTTTCATAAATAAAATATCATTTCTTGATGGGTACCTGGAAAATAATTATGTCATGTCATGTATAGCGTAAAAAATAAATGTACTTTCATCTGATAACAAAATGAAAGATATGTTTTCATTTTATTAACCATTTTATAAACATCTTTTTACAATGTGGCTCGCTTCGAATTAGCTTCATAAATTTGTAGCACCCAAAATTAAGTATAGTGACCACTCGTGCTAATATATAATAGTATATACTCGTAATATACACGTCATGTAATCATCATAAATTCATATAATAAGTATATCTACGAGTACATGATCGCGATGATAGACCTTTTTAGATAATATTATGCTGTAAGGACTGTGACAACAGCCTGTAAAAATTCGACAGACATTGATTTTAAGAACGTCAGAAATTAATAATAATTAGTAATTACTCATTACTGTATAGGTATATGAAAAAGGTTGACAATAGGACCTATTTAATTGCAACATGACACGTACGTAATGATTTTGAGCTACACGTATAATATTATGTCTGTTAAAACAATACTGACGATAATATATACATAATATATATTTATTTATATAACCAACGGTACAGGTAATGTAATATTTTAAACACGTTAAAGATTAATAACCATAATTTGTAAATAGTTTTAGTGTTGTCTTGCGAAATTTGTTGAATACTTAAATAATGATCTCCACTCATAAGCACACTATAGGCTATTTGTTAAGAAGAAAAATTCATGCAATTGTTAATGAAGGTGGCACACATAATAGTATGCGATAGGCCGTGCAGACAAATCTATCTGATCTAACCATTTAAAATTTTCAACGATCAAAAAACGGTTTTACATGAAAAACGTAATATTCAAACGTTTATAATTTTTAGATTATTCTGAGCGGAGCGTAGAATGTATTGATTTCACGATGCATTATGATGTTTTTTATTATTTGTGTACACGTAAAAATGGTAGAAATAATCCTTCGACGTTCGACTTTTGTAATTTTAATGGTGGTAAAATGATCGTGTAGTTAATTCATTAAAGAAATAAAAATAAAAGTTACCTGTGGTTTTCAAAAGTGTCCGGAAAAACCAAACGAAAATTAAATCAGGTTCCGATATAAGTTCGATTCTGTTTTTTTTTTTATGTAAATCAAAGAAAAAATTGACCGTAAGTACATGGCGTTGTCACTGAATGTTTATATTAGCATTTTCTATAAGGCCTACAATTTTTGAAATATTTTGACTCTTTTTAACTATTTAATTATTACCTCACTTTTATCCTTCTTCAACCAGACTGGTTTAAAAATTTAATTTATCTGTAATATTATTTTTGTTGTTAATCTTGCTTTTATATGTAATATTTATAATCATAATTGTCGAAGCTAATTGTTTACAAAGTTTCTTTTAATAAAAAAAAAAAAAAAAAAAAAACTATTTATAGGAATGAGAAAATTTCGATTTTTACGAGTTTTTTTTTATAAAATTATTGTCCATAAAAGATTTTATGTTCGATCAAAATACTTGAAAATCTAATTTACAAGGTTCCTTATAAGTTTTTGGAATTTCAGTTCAAAAATATTAAAGATACATACGCACGATTTTTTTCTGGTAAAAAACACTACATAGGAGCCGTACTGTTTTCACGTTGCTTAGCCCCGATTTCACATTGCTTAGCCTCTTTTCTCGTTGCTTAGCCCCTCATATTGGATGACCTGTGACACCTGAAAATAACAAAACATAATATCTTACATTTTAATAGACTAACCATTTTTATTTGTGTTATTGTTTTTTATTGCCGTGTCACCCTAAATTTTAGTTTTCTCATAGTAAAAAAATGCGCTCTAAATATTTCGAAGGGTAGGGGTATGGGTAGTTTATCTAGCCACCACTAGTACGCCACTGATATAGTGATATTGTTTGAAAACTACCCAATGTCGTATTTTATTATTTTACCTAAATAACTACGTATACACATCATATGTAAATGGTTATTATCCTATGATCATATTATTATATAGGTTTAAGTTCGACTACAATATAATTATTGATATATTTCATTACGACATCGTGTGATTATCTATAGAAATAATTTGAGAACAATTCCAAAAATCGTCATTCCTCACCTTCGCTATTTAGTATTTATACATTATTTCAATAACATTTCATTGCTACGTTTTATTTTTTTATTTTTTTAGGTATAATATACATATTATCTATATATTATATAGATAATATGTAATATAAACCGTATATAAACAATCTGCAGAAACTTGTTGGTTCGTCTCGTATTGAAAAAAAAACGGTTTGCCTATTTCTTTTTACCACCGTTTATTATTATTATTATTATTAGGTATTTTTTTTTTACCTAGTTTCGCGCTATTAACAACGGAATATAGGAATACTGCTAAAGCTGTTTATTACGACTAATGACGATACTTAAACGCTACGTGAATCTCGTTCCACGATTATTAAACCCAAAAGATCGTTGTTAATAATTACCCGCTTCAAACTATATAATATACAGTCGTCCAAACAGGTTTTCAGGATTTTCGCACACCGAAATAATTTAGTCGAATTAATAATATTAGGTATATAGTGAAAAACATACCTATACAGGTGTACATCAATATAGTTTCCGCAATGTGTCGTTCATTAATAATATATGTATATATAAAGCTATATTATGTAAATATGTACTGTATATAATATGTTTATATATATACCGGGTGAATCATTTAACGTATAGGAAACAATCGTTGTTCCAAAAGTATGAATGTATTTAAAAATATTTTTCACATCATCATTCCCAGTCGTCATAAAACAGTGTTTTTATTTAAAAAAAATTATATTTTAAAATATATTCTTTCATTATTGTAATTTTTTTTAAAGTTTTTTAACTCTAACATACAATTTTAATAATGATATACGTTCATATACGAAAGCAGAATATTTTTCTAAGTATTTCGATACGTTAAAATCGAATTTAGGGTAAAAAATATCTATGAAGAAATTTAGATGAGTGTAACAGTGAAACAACATTTTTCTTGGTATCACTCCACTTAGCTTATCTGAACTTTAAATACTTATAGCTCATAATCTTAATCACTCGTCCTAAATACGACTTTAATGAATATTCTGCTTTGGAAATAAGAAATCAAAACTGTATGTTGTCATTGAATATAGTGGAAAGCTTCAGTAATGATGATGAAAAAATGTATAGGTATATAAATATAAGAAATTAATATGACATAATGTAAATTTTACAATAATTGTAAAATAGTAATTAAGAGTTAAGACTCTTAGTTAATGACCCTTGTTGCAGAGTTGTTTTCTGGAATCAATAAAAAACATTTAAAATTGTATTTTTATCATTTCAACATTTTTATACTTTATGAAATTATTAGTGTTCAACGATGAAAGAATCACCCAGTATACATATATCGTACACGTATACACATAATAATACTACTCCGAAACTACGGAAATGTCAATTATTATTACTATACATTATAATATTATTATTATTTAAACGGTATTTGACGATACGGTGTGAAATTTTATGGAAACGTAAAAAAATTTTAAAAAACATACACTACCACAGTCGTGTGCCATTTCTACGATACATTATTTATGTATAGATTTACCTAGATGATAGTATATACACCGCGCACGATATGATATGGCTATGATGTGCGTTCGCGAAATGTATATAAATATATGTCCTGCCAATGTGTTATTTTTTTCAACTTTTTATTTTTTTTCGCTATGATTTTGACACATGTCCTTGTCGGATTCCTGTGCACGTCGAACCAGTTATATGTGCGCGTGCGTGTAGCATGGGCACACACGACCGGCGTAGGATAAACGTATTATTAAAATTATTATTATCATAATTATTATTATTACGGTGTACTTTAGCGACTGACGGTCGTATCATGATGGCGAGATCGGTGCCCCGTAAGTTTAAAACAAGTCGGTTTTTTTTTCGTCGTCGAACCATACGTATTATAATATTATGTATATTATATTAAATGCGTTTTAAATATTATATTCATCGACGATTGTTCCATCAACTATAACTTAGGGGCGATAGCCTCTACAATCTACCTGTAATAATAACACCCACACCCACACACACACACACACACACATATATATATATTATTATATGTTTATATGATATCGTAAATTATATGCATAAACTCAGTTTAAGTGCTGCGCATGTATTACATATAGTAATAATAAGAAGAAAAATAATTAATACCGAGCAAAAAAAAAATAAGAATACTAACCGTATCAAATAATATTAAAAAAGTTTTTTTTGATATACATCCAGCTTAATATACCATAATTGTTTAACATTATTGATGTTGAAAATCAAAATAGTCCACGAAAAAGCAGTAAATTTTTACAAACGATTCCATTGAAATCTTCCTTCCAATCCCCTCATTTCAAACCTATTGTCACTCTCAAAATTCGTGGAAACCCCCAGGAGGCTCAAATGGAAATGGTGTCGAGACAGTCTCACTGTTTAATCTAAAGTATAAGTATACAAAAAAAAATTAATCTCATCAAATAATCATGTATCTATTTTCTGTTATCACGTAATATTAATGTTCCTAAATGAACAAATTGTTTATACCGGATAAAATTTAAAAAAAAAGAAGAGTACCTAAACACGCATGAATATCTGCAACAAGCACATACCTAATTTATATATTATTATTATCATTTATATTTTGTTTGTTTTATAAATCATGTACCTACAATGTAATAATTTGTTTAATTTGAACTTACTCACTCCAAACACAAGCTATGTTCATTGGAGGGGGGTATCATCTAAACTTTCTGATGTTTTTTTTTTGTTTACTATTTTATTTTATTTGATGTTAAATAAATATTATTATTATTATTATTTTTTTACCGTGAAATGGACAAGAAACGGCACCAACCTTTGTAGAAAATAAAAACAAATTTATATACTTATTACTTATATTATATCGATTTGGACCGATAGGTAAACATTTTTGGTGAGTGTACAGGAATGTTCTTTTTTCATTTCAAAGTGCGTTCAAATCCAAATAATTATTCAACAAGTTATGTTTATACATAAATGAAATAGGTAAGAGGTACCAGTTTTACATTTAAACATATCTGCACCATTGTACACCTGTATATAAATTGTAAAATATTATACATAAATCAATCGTCATTAATATATAATATTATAATGGTAAACTTAAACTGCAAAATGATCTATTTATTCTATCTTGCGTATATTCATCCATAACAATTACCTAACAATATCATATCAGTTAAAATTGTTTTCGAAATTTCAAACAAGGAATGTTATAATATACCTATGGTTATATGGCGTTTTAACATTTACCTCTCAACTATATGCTTTTTACATCTACAGCAATATATTATAACGACGATAATAGCTTCAATTTTATAGCAGTGGTTGAATGGACTAATAAACGAGCATATTATTATTTATATTTTTATAGAATTATAACAACATGTGTGCATATATTATGTGCCTACTACTCACTTGTGTTCGCAGAAAATGTTCCATAATATTCGTAAAAAATAACATGGTTGATATTACATATTATATATTATTGCACGTTTTAAAAAAATAAACGATTAAATGCTTTTGATTAGGTCACAATTGACATAATATATTCTTATTAAATTATTTCAATCCACCAACAATATTGTGATTATTGTCGTTTTGTCGGTTATTTTATAAAATACAGTCAAATTATTACAACATTGCCAACCAAAAGCTGTTGTACCACCGAAAATACTTCAAACTCTTAAAAAACTTTAATATTTCATTGATAGGTAGGTATACTTCGCATACTTCCACTCGCAAGACTATACATGTCATTGTAGAAAGTAACTGCACACTTCGAATAAAATCAATATATTCGTATACGTAACTACTATTGACTATTATTGGGAGCATATCGTTACATAATTATGAAATTGTTAAGTTAATACATCTTGCAAAAAATTAATGACCGTCACTCGTTAATATGGTGATATTGATATATTACATCGTAATATTACTACTTGTCGTATATTATTATTTGTTATTGAACACAAAATTATGTGCGTAATTAATTTTGTTGAAAACAAAAAAAAAATAGTTTGTATGGATGTTAATGTTATTATGATAATTAATAGTAGGTAATTATTAATTCGATAACAAATCGCGTGGTGATCATTAAGTAATATCTATAAACATAAAATCATAATACAGCACTGTCGCACAAGTACCTATATGTATACCTGAAATTGAATATCAACCGCAATCGTTTTTATCATTACCCAATTAATTGTTATTATTGTTTTCTTCTATATATATTTACATGACTTGTCATGTACTTCCTTTTCGGATTTAATTGCGCTGCAGCTAATTTACGCAGGCACCACCACCGCACTGCAAACAAAAGTTGCACAAGAAGTGCAATACCGTAATTATATTTACTACCTATTATAATACATACTGCAGGTACAGTGTCACTGTAGTCTCAGTACTGCACTGCAGTTATGGTAGTGATATGCTTTCTTTGCCGATAATTAGGGTAGGTAGGAATTTTCGTACAATAATATTGCTATGCAATATATTTGAGCGCCAATTAACAGTAAAAATATCATAACATCAAAATAATGTTTTTCTGTATATCTAAATTGATTTCGATAACATTTATCCAAAACAAGTCACAACTACGATACTCGTCATTATCCGACTTCCTTTCGCTCCGTAAATAATGTCCAGATAAAACAATTCTTATTTCAATTTGTATATTCAGATGACTATATTATATTTTTTTGTAAAAAGGTAAAAAAAACGAGTTGTAAAATGCTATACGAAACCCCACAATCTTAAATCGCAACAGATCAACACTTAAAAACAATGGCGCAACTACATAAGTACATAACTATGATTTAATGTTGATAAATATTATATTGTTATTGCGTTATATACATATTATATTACTATAAAATATTATTGATAATGATAATTGCAAAGGCATGCGCAGATATTTTTGACAGAGTTGGCCAAACCAATATTATGATTTAGATATTTACTTGAAAATGTTTTATCAAATCAAATTTTTCAATTTTACAAATGTATTTAATTTAATGTTATCATTGAAAATTGTAATTTGTAATTTTTATCTGGTCGCAATATGTATAACAAGTACAGTACGGCTCGTTGGGTGGGCCATGGCCCACCTTGCCCACCCCGCGCGCACGCCTATGAATCATTTATTATTACATATTATATTATATAATAAATTCCTACAGACTTTTGTGGTTCTTTTAAACAATTTTCTAAGAAGCAATAATTACATTTAAATCAAAAACAATTACGAGATATATTATTTTAATGTTCAGCATCTCAATTCTATGGTGGAATATTGAATATACTAAAGAATTCGAAACAACTATTAATAAAACCCACACAGGAACTTTGGTGAGGGGAAAATTGGAATATCAGTGGTGCACCCCTTTTGGAGTTTGAATTCGTGTCAAAGAAGTCGGTTATCTAAAATAAATGTTTGGCAAACCATATAAATTATCATACATCAAACATCACAAACGTTAATATAATTTAATTTGAGTTTTAAATACCTACTCTAATTTTAGTTGGCTCTGTTCCGATTTTCGATAAGAACTGTTTTTTTTTCTGTATCGTGATTCATTTTATTTGATATATTTCATGTGAATACATCGAAGTTACATCTATAGCTTAGTACTTACACAGGTACAGACGTCCAGTCTACAACTTATATAGATGGGTACACGAAAAAGCAGCTTGTATCAAATAATTGCTAAACATTCGTTGTACCTACTCGGTAGCTCATATACCATTGTCTGTCAGCTCAAACATAATTTTCGAGTCGTCAGATTTTTTCCGATGGCTGGTTGAGAAATGCATCGTTTATGATTTAACTGTTTACTAATGATTTCAAAATAGAATATCAAAATAAATAGTCACTCTGACGCAATGCCGGTACATTTATTTGTGTTAACGAACTACGCACACTGAAGCGCCCCATATATGTTTGATCATGCAACTAAATAAACATAATATTATAATAATAATAATAATAATATATACCTGTAATGATAATATGCATAGTATATGAATTTACTTACATCTCGTATATCCCGGACTCTTGTAAAATTACAGCAATCCAAAATAATTAGTGGATTTCTAAACAATATTAATTATAGCTCGTTCTTAATAAGTGAAATTCGGTATGTATATAATTATATTATTAACAATCATTATTATGGACTATCGTATGATGTAGACTAAAAATTACATGCTATTAAATTTTAAATTAAAATAATCGTATTTTTGTTTTAAATGATCCGCCAAATCAGAAAATAATATTTAAAATAACAGCTTTTAAAATTATTGGAAATATAGTTGAAATAGTGTATGTATGTAAATTGTGTGTGTGTATATATATATATATATATATATCATTACCACCGTATCAAAACAAAACAAATATTTTGAAAACAAAATCTAAATTTAAAAATTAAACGACTAACTAATTATAGGTGTACTAGGTTAAAAATAATTGAAAAAAACAACTTAGAACATATCTATACTGCATAATTTAAGCAATTTAAACTGGTACATTTTTTTAGGATTTGTAGAACACCATAATAACACTGTAGGAACCTCAACACCTATCAATTCCATTTTCACAATTTTGAACTTGGTCGTTATTATTATTATTTTTTTTTTTTTAATGAATGTATATCATGTTACTGACCACCAAATAATTATAAGATTGTACACAATATAATAATATTATTAAAGTTTATTAAATTCACAATTTATTTACGTGAGTAGATGCATACATGGCGATACATTCATCCGAAATTGGTAGCTGTCGAAATCAAGTAGCCCGACGATGGAAAATTCTCTTGTGACAATATATTGTCAAAATATTGAAACAACATTATTTAAACCCTCTTCGTCTGCAACAAATCAGCTTTTGAAATGCCTTAAATTGATTGATACACTTTGGTTAAAAAAAAAAAATATTTTGTTTTACCAATAATAAGATATTGACTAGTAAATAATAATATCGTGTGACTAAATCCAAAGATAATACTACATTATTAATAATGTTTTAAAAATTATTTACCACTTGGTACTTAGGTAACCAAGTCGTGCACATACAATATTATATACATAGTACATGATAAATCACACTCCAAAGAGTCATGAGAAACAAAGTCAAATACGCCACTGAACCGCATCATTTACAGAAACAATATATTTTTATTATGTGTGTAATGTCTATTTATAGATTATACACTTATTGATTGGAATACCAAATGAAACTACTACCTATTATACATATTTTAAACATTTATTGTATCTAGACAAAATAATAATAATAATAATAACATAAGCAAACAAATAATGAGAAAATACATTTAAACACAGTGTGTTATATTATATTATACAGGATGATTCACCAAGCATGCTCACCCGCTGCTGTTTTTTCTTTGGTTATGCAGTTATTTAAAATCTGATTTTTGGAATTTTTAAATATACTTAAAACCCATATTTTCCAATTCTTAAGGGGTTTTTTTTTTTTGTAATGCTTGAGGAATATCCTGTGGAGAAACTTCTGTTTTTCAAATGAGAATCTTCTTTTTCAACTGTAAATTATTATATGTTGAGGATAATTTTTTTTTTAAATTTGACATATCAGAATGAAATTTCTAACGAGTAGTATTTAAATTAATCAGCATAAAGTTCCAAGGGTGGGTTCATATATGATACGGAAGCTATGATGACTTGATAATGTTAATTTTTAATATTGATCTATCAACATTAATAGTTAAAGTAAAAAACGGTCCAGGTATATAATATTAGTTCCAATATTACATCTATTTTGTATTTTTGTAAGGACTATTATCCTTATTAGTACAAACATTTTAATAACTATGAAATTAATCATTCAAATTTTGAACTAGGTACATCAACAATTTCTAAAAAAAATCGGAGTTTGTCGATTGCGTCCCGGACACAGGTAAACGATTTTTTCCTTACCTTTTCTGTGTTCCAATTGCGTCCTATTGTTTAGTAGGTAAGCGCAAAATTGACAAGATAAGGCTGGTCATCGATTAGCGATCGATCTATCTACTCAGTACGTCTGTAAGTAACGATATAAAATTATATCTCCTTTACAATTTCTTAAAACTGTTTCACTTAAAAACCCTTTTTTTAAATGATGTATATTATTATTATTTTTTAACTCTGATGACTGACTAGATATTATGTATTATTAAAATTATTTATTTTATTTGGACTTATTTTTATTGATTTTTGTGTATTTATTATTTTTTAATTCTGACAACTGACTAGATATGTATTTTTTGAGTTCTTTAATAATTAAAAAATTAAAATATTAAAATAGTGTAATTTAATACATATTATTTATTATACAATAGGACGCAATCGGAACATAAAAGGGTAAAAAATTATAATTTACCTGTCCGACTTGTGGACGCAATCGACACACTGAAAAGGTATAAAAGGTTTAAACGGGACGCAATCGAACGACGCCTAAAAAAATTATTTGCTTAATAAGGTGGGAAAGTGGTTGGGTAATCACTTGAAAAAACAGAATTTTGTATTGTTACATGATACTACTTAACTAGTACATAAGATTTTAAGAATTTGAAAAAACTGTCTGAATACATTTAAAAATTCCGAAAATAAGAATTTAAATAAGTTCGTAATTAAAGGAAAAAATGGGAGTGAGCATGCTCACCCTGTATGTGTATACAAATAAATACCTATCTGAAGACATTATTGTTAATACATTTTTTTTCCATAATTATTATTTGACAAAAGAATGCTTTCGACCTATACACCGACACACAAGCTCACACAATAATTAAATGAGATATCTAACAATTTTGAATTTATACGCGAAGTGATAAGTGAAAATTGATTTCATATTTAATATACATATATAGTATCGATGAGGCATTGAATAAACGTTAGACAATACAAAATATTATTTAAAAAAATAATGCATGTGACTCCGGTTGATCTATTGTTTGTTATTATTAATTTTTTTTTTTAATAACAACTCCGAATATAATGATAATGATAATAATAAAATAATATGTTATTAGTCAACTTAGGGTTTTTTCAGGTTACAACACATTCCAAAGCGACCGAGAGCTAATAACTTATTTTTTGATTTTCAGCTGAATATAATAGTTTAGTTTATTTTAAATATAATGCTTTTATTATGCAACTTTTTCAGGGGCTAAGAAAGGGAAAGCTCTTAAACAATAAAATATTAATTTACCAATAAAACATAAACATTGATGATTTGCTACAAAATATCTTATCGGCACAACTTAAAAATTATTTTAAACGTTAAACAATCTAAACTGTGGAGTTATTGATATATAAGTTAATTGGTATAAATCGAATTTTTGGTGATTTTATTTTAACCGCTGACCACCGGATCCGGTATTAACCAGCTACCAAGGCACACATGTAGTATAAATTAAAATTTTTTTTTTTAAGGAAGTTAAATTTATTGTTTACGAATTGCCACGAACTTGGTGAACCTCAATTATTATAAAAATAAACGACAGACATCAACCACTCAACTTACAGTAATTGTGAGTATACAAACCGGAAGAGTGTTTCCGGCGAATAAAAACGCCCCTGAAATTGTAGGAAACTTAACGCACATACACGTGTACATTGGGTTGCGGCCGGAAGGCGAAACTTAAAAAATCGTTTCAAAAACAAAACATACCACCTATAAATTATAATACTTAATAATAATATTAATATTATATTATACAAATATTTAATGTCATGACGAGATAAATCATGTTTATTGTGGAATTATAAAAATGTATTTATATTGTAAGTACACTTATTAACGTATTGCGTGTAGTAACAATGGAGACGAATTTAATTTCACTATTTAATGATTTTATTAAACAATTAATATGATTAACAATACGTACATGAAGTTAGCCGCTCGACTTTGAAACTGAGACTCCAAAACAGCGCCAATATGTATTGCTAATTTATATAGGTAATTAATATTAATATACATAATAATATTTTGATTGTATTTCAGTATTTTGTCACCTAACCTAATTTAGGTTGGTGCTTTTTTATATTACATTAATCCTTCCTTCACAACTGTAGTGATATGGACTTTAGATTCAGAACGAAGTAGTTTTTATGGTCATGTGTTTTTTACTTTTGTGTCTCTATCATCGAAGCAGTAAAAATTATTCAATCGTCGAGGGGTGGTCAGAAATAAAAAATTTCAAATGCTTATATTAATATAACCGGGAAAACAAGAAAAATAAGGTGGGCAAATAAATAGTATACCACTCTGAGTAGATGTCAAGTGGGTCAAATAAGTAATTGGTTTTGTTAAATTAGAATATTAAATTCTAAATCGTTGCCTATACAAAAAAAAAACAATACTGACTAAAGACGATTTGAGTTTGAACATGTAACAAAAGATTCTCATTAAGTTTTTATGTTAGAAATTATAAAATAGTGTGAGGTTTTTTTTTTATTTTAATTTTAAGTTCTAATGTTGAGAAAATTCATCAAAATCATGAAAACTGATAATGTAACACTGTAAAACATTCAATTTTTATGGTAATTTTTTTTTCTATTAAATCAATTTAAATCCTTAGTACATTAGGCAAATATAATAAATACGATGGATAATGTATATGAAGAGGTTTATTTCAATTTACTCTATTAGTGTGTTACTAATTGTAAAATAAATTACTATATTGATAACAATAATATCATAAAAAATGTTTTAGCAACACATGCAGAACACCATCTTTGCTTGAAATCGTTTCTGATATTGTAATGAATAATGATTTATCATTAAATTTAAATTGAACACACTCATTACAGTGACCCCCTAGAAAATACTGTACAATACCATTGATCGGTACCAATTTGCCCATATTTTTGTACTTGAATTTAAAATGCATTTACTATACATAATTTTATGTGCGCATGTTCTATTAATTAGAAATAATGGTAATTCATCAGTTATTTTTATTTCTATACATCGATTTGCTGATCATAAATATTCAGGTTTTTATTTATCTAATAAAATTAGGAAACAAATAGGGAAGAAAAATCAATTTTGCTCCCCTCCTCCCATGAACTCAACACACAAGTCATTAACAATAACAAATCATTATTCTATAATACTAAAGTACTCAAATTAATCAAAAAAATTGTTATACCTTGTTGTATTTAAATATTTGTAATTGATTAATTCAAAATATTATTATTGTTACCACAAAAAGCATCAACCTTCTTTTAAATGTATATATTTACTTCTGTTCAAATTTTATGAGGATCTTCACACCTAACAACTGTTATAAATTCACTTGACTGAAAATCTCAGCATATTTTTTCAAGATTTGCTATTTAACAAAAACATTGTTGGTTAACTCTTCGTGGGTCCGCATATGAGCATTATGTTCAGTGGGGCAAATCGTTGTGTCGAAATAATAAAAATAAAAATATACCTATACTTGTTAATACACGAAAAATATAGAAACAATATTTATTTTTTTATGTAAACAATTTAAATTTTTTCATATCAATATGAAACAAAAGTGGATAAAACTATATATTGTATTTATACATTTAATTTCTTGTATTTGTTTCACAACAGCAACACATTTTAAATTGTTATATTACTATCAATTTTCATCTGAAACCATTTATAAAAGTAATTAAATTAAAGTAATGACAAAAATGAACTGTTTATTTAAAAAAAATATTTATATTACATCATTAATTCCAAGTTTCTTTTTTTAACTTTTGAAAATCGTTCAATGATATTATTATCTGTTGAGGCCATATTCTTCAATGAAGATATTTTATAATAATTATTGATAAGTGTATCGTAATACTTGTCTTAGAAAAATAAATAGCTTAATCTCAAGGGGGTAGGAAGCTAATGCCCCAATAGCCCCTCCCTAAAACCCTTCAATGCAGATGTCACATATAGGTATGCATGCATATTATACTAAAGTCAAAGAAAGATTTATTATAATGTTGTTATTTATTGTTATAAATTATACAGTTCACATAGGTTTTAATTGTTCGTTAACAATTAATAAATTTGTTTAGGTAACACATAATATGTATATATTTATTTTTATAAGTAATTGTAATACTTATTCAAAAACTTATCTATCAAAACAATAAATTCCCATAAAATGTTGGTTTGGGTACAAAAATCCGGTATATAAGCAGCAATTATACACTGATAAAATCGTGTAGGTAATTGCCAATAATATTACATTCTATAAATAAAAGTTTTCACAAAATAACAATAATAAGCATTCACAAAAAATAAATTAGAAACACATGAATATAATAAATAATTATACATAATAATATAAAGTACATTAACATGGTTTATAATTTCTGTAGGTATTTATGTCTGTGTCGACAGTAGTTACAGAACAAAAAAACAAATAAAAGTAAAAAATTACGATTTGTCTTTCTAAATTATTTTAACTATCGATAAGAAAATTAACGACTAGTAATCCATTTTAATGGACCGCAGGATATTACCTCTCTAACAGCAGTAATTGGGTAATCACACGTTTTATAGAACTTGAAATGTATGCTAAGAAAAACATGAGCCTATCAAACGAGAAATAAAGAATATTTATTTTTTGTAAGTTAACAATAATGATAATCAAGTTCAGAAAAAAAAACCTTAAAAAGATCCCCCTACCACCTGCGTTCTTAAAGAGGTAGTAAACATGTTAAATGATAAAAATATAATAAACTTTACTAATAAATACGCAATTATACATTTCAATATCACAATTGAACCCCAAAAGTGACTTTTATGTAATTTAAAAATTTATCAACATACCATAATAAATTGAGAATTCGTTGCAGTAATGATCAAAAAGCAAAAATTACCATGATAATTCGAAATTATATTAATATTAGCTTTACCGGTATGACTTTCAATTGGAAATATAATAATCCTAATAATTATCCTAACGAACTAATTTATTGTTCACACTATAGTGAAAATGTGCGTTATCTTAAATAATAAATTGAGATGAATCCGGTACATTTTGTGGTAGTTATTTTCTTTGATTTCAGAAAGTTGATGTATTATGACGTATTAACACAAAATAGTTTAATTTACCTAAGTTCGCGTGATGATATTATTTATCAACAACTGAATATTATTGACCAGATTCGGAGATCACAGAATATATTGTACGATAATAATTATAATAATAATGACAATGAAATAATATTATTATTCGAGACGTTGGACGTCAGACATACCTATTATATACGTCCAATGCGTAATGATACTGCAGTGGAGGTACATATAAATAATAATAATTATAATAATCATAAGATCGGACTACATCATCACCCGCTGCCCTAATTAATCTAATATTGTATAAACATAAATTAATAAGTGGTCACTGTTGTAGAGATTTCCAGTCGTCTAACCGCGTTAAAAATATATGTAATAATAGTATCATTGACATAATATAATCATTATAATATAGTTGGTCATTATTGATTAATATCAATCATCATACTGCATTGGTGACGACGACGTCATTCTTAGGGACAACGAGCTGCGTTCGATGCGACTGAGAATTTTGTTGATCACTTTTAACCGGACTTCAATACTAGTGTTCGCCAAGAGGTCCACCTGTGAAAACAAAATACATAATAATATAACCTTCATCGACGTTAATAAAATATTGCATTATTATTGTTTAGTGTAGGTATATTCATATTTATTGTACGGAATTCGGTTGCATAACATAACGCGTAATTTTATATTAATTATTATCATCATCACATTGGTCTATCGGTGAATAATATTATATTTTATGATGACTGCGCGGAAAACTAATAAGTAGGTAGTTAAATAATGATATATAAGTACCGACATACAGTTAACGTAATCGATGTAGTACCTATATTATATTATTTACTATATACACCGCGAGATTAGAAAAAATTTGTCGTTTTCCTAAAAGATTTTGTACAACAATAATAATACGAATGTTGTCTTTCACAACCTACGTATAGCGCACTGTTAATCGTTTATGGTTTCCAAAAATTGATAGTACGAAAAAAAATCGATCGCATCAAAATTTTCCAAATCTTGTTCTTGAGATTGTTTCAAAGAATACTAGAAAAAAAATAAAGAATCGTCACAGATAATATTCAGTATACTGAACCTAACCTTGTAAGGTGGAATTCACAAACAGTATTATACTTTGGGCTGAACACTGCGCGGGACGAACACTATAGAATGAGGATAATTTCAATTATATGTTTTTAGTAACAGACGTTAGGATAGCTGCCAGATACACATTAATTGGTTAGTCATGTTTTATGTATTTATGTATATTAATATAATATGCTTTATAATAATATCGTATATCATACAAATTATTTTTCTGCGAGTAAAATGGTAAATAATTACAGTAGAACCTCATTAATCTGGACCCCATTAGTCCGGACACTTCGCTTAATCCGGACAGTTGTCTAATATAACGAAATATACGCAGTATATGCCGTAGATTAAAATAAACATAATAGCTATCACATTTTAATAGAAGAAGAGATTTTTGAAAGCCTCACCACTGCAGAAAACTGAAATGGATGAATATACGAACAAGATGAAGTAGACGATAGTACCAAGTCTAAGCTAAAACTTGGTGAAATTAAAGACAATATAAATATTGTCCTTAAATATTATGTTGAGATAACGACGATGAAAACATATCTGAATATTACGAACATTTGAGACATCTGCGTGAATTATTAATACCAGAAATAAATGCGAAGGGAAGACAACAATAGACTACCAGTTTTTTTCAAACCAGATAATGAAAGTGTGCCTAAATATAAATTAATTATGATTACATGCATTACGTTGATATGTAATGTTTTTGCTGGATCTAATATTATGTTGCATTGTTGCAATATATCATATATAGTAATTAGTTTAATATAATATTCTTAAATATATAATAGACATGTTTTTTGGTTATTTTGTCTAATCCGGACTTTCATTAAATCGGACAACCTAGAGCCCTTATTAGTCCGGATCAATAAGGTTCTACTGTATTTATCTTATTTGTAGCAAAGCAATAATATTATATTCCGTCATGGTTATTGGTTGTTGATAGAAAAACGTTGATTTCTAAAATTATTTGACGTTACATTTATCAAAAAATGCGTGTATTATGATATTAGATTGCAGGGCGTGATTAAACACTAATTTTTTCATAATAATAAGGTAATAACTACCACAATATTCTAAAACGGGACACTAACATTTTTGAATTTTAAATTTTTTTTTTCTAAACATTAAAAATACTCACAATAACATAAACGTATTATAAAACGTTACTTTAGCAAAAAAAAAAATAGTTTTGCAGATTGTATAATATAAAATATTATGTAGACTGGTATCGGAAGAATTTTATTTTCGATAGTAGATGGAATAACAGCGATTTAAGTGTTATAAATTATAACTAGATACTAAGAACGTATGATAATTTAAATGTAAAATTATTTGAGTATTTAACGATACATATAAAAAAATAACTTGAAAATATATCACAATATCAAAATGAAAAATATTATATGTAACAAAATTATGTAACATACATAACATTAAAAGCTAAAGAAAAATAATGTTGAAAACCTTGATAACGTTGAATGAACAAAACCGTTTTAGTTTAGTTTTTAGTTCAGCGAATTTTTTTTTTCAATTCGTTCCCTGAATTCTAGTCAAAATGTAATTTAAACTAATAGAACTTCCCACCCACATGTGTTATCGCCGTACTATAAATGATATACTAATTTAAATATTAATATTTTTCATATCTACTTGTTAAAAATTCAAAAAATATCGTAAAGAACTAACGAGAGTAAGGTACTGAAACGTTTAATTAATGTTCATTATACAATTTTAAACTGATAAAAATTAGTTCAGTCTAATATATAATTTAACGATTCAAAACTAAAACTGCTGAACGTACATAATATAATTTTGCAGGTGTGTCATGCATTATGGTAATAACACGAAGAAAACAAATGCGGGTACGATGTCCTCCGATTGCTTTAACATTAATGCCCTTAGAGAGGACTTCGTACCCAAATGTGCCTCCGTCTACATTAGCATAGCATATTGGTACTAAAATATGTGTTCTGCAGTTCAAATTTTGGTTGATAACTTTAATATATATAAGTGAATTTGAATTATATGGATTCGGGATTAGAACATTTTTCGTGATTCTCTCATTGAATTTTACGGTATTTCAGTTATTAAGCAAGTAAAAAGTATGTGAAATACAAATTCTTAAAAATAAATATCGCATAAAAAAGTAACTAAGATTACCTACCTGTAAGAGGTCGCCATTTACACACTTGTAACAAGCAGACAACACAAGCGAATAGTGTGAGATAATAATAATAGTTTATTTATTTCGGCGAAAAAAGATTCTCGTAAAGTAAAAATATTTGAAAATGTACATAGCTCATTTAAAAATTAAAATATCATAAAAAACCAACGAGATAACATAGTTTATGTTCTTAGCTAAAAATGTGATGATAGGTCAATTCACTCACTCGCTAAAAATCAAAACTATCAGCACACTATTGAAACTATTGAACGAAAATTTTCTATGTAGTAAGTGTACAAGCCAGAGACAATACGTCGAGCGGGTGCAATTTTCTCATATTAAAATGAGATAATGAGGTAAATGTTACACATCATATTTTCAATTTTAAAGCCAGTCGTGGGTGTTTTAAAATTGTTAATTGTTTGTATATATTGAAATACTCATAAGTCATTACTCGAAAAGCCTATGAGAAACCCTAGATAATAATGTTACATTTTATAAGAGTAAATTCACTCTATAAATTAATTTGATATGTTACGCGCTTGTAAGACGGAGACAACACGACGGGTGTCCTGTTAAAAACTCTAAAAACAGTTTCAAGTGCTAATATCATATGAACAGCCTGCATAATAATATAATATAACAGAAAACGACGGAAAATGTATTATTCGGAAACACCCCGCGCGCGCCACCCAACCGACGACGCACCGAAGCGATCAAGCCCGTCAAGCAAACTCTTGCATCACATCCGTGTCTTCGGCTACCAGGGTCCCATGCACACGGTGTAGTCGCAATGGTCGGGCAGACGGACGCCGTCCCGGACGAGAGCAACACCGGCAAATCGGCGGCTGCGGTGGTAACGGGGTCGTAGGGTGCCGCGTCTCGGTAGTTTGCGGTACCAGGGTCGCGGCCACCACTGCACGGTCCGGCGCGCGCGCTTGATCAGTCACGGCATCGCCACCGCCAGGATCGCATCGCCCCGAGTAGAATGATAGTACACGGACAGATCAACCGTACGATTCCGGGGCATCGCACCCACACGATCCGATGTCCCCACACTGTTTAGGTAATCGGACTAAAAATCCCCAGACTACAATATATTACTCACAACCGCAAGAAAATGATTTTAATATTGAATTACAAATAGGTGTATTATAATATATTATACTTATATCATTCAAAAAATTAAAATATTATTTAGTATTATAAATAAATGTTTCGAATGATCGAGTGAATATGGTATAAAAATTATAAAATATAGGTAGGTTGATAATAGTTATAAATAATACATCTATACTTGTAGTAGATTTTAAACTTTTAAAAGTATAGTAAATTAAAATATTTTTATCATAATAATAAACACAATTAGTTATTGAATTGAAGTTGAATAGTAATATTTATTTTGAACACATGAAGTTCTTACATCTTATATTATATTATCGTCAAAATTTTATAGAAAACGTATAATATTTATTTCAAGGTACTATATATATATTTATTTTTTGAATGAATGAATAAATTATAAGTATAATAATTTATAATATACCTATTTGTAAACAATATTTGTAAGTATAAATCATTTTCATGTGAGTAATAACGTAATCTGGAATTTTTTGTTCCGGTATTCACTGTTTAATACGCACCAATTAATCTTTTGCCTTAAACAGGACAATAACGAACAAAAGTATATTTTGTTATTGTACCTCACCCAACCTAACCAGCCGCGTAGCCAGAATTTTTCTTAAGTGGTATTTCAGATTCTGAGCGGAGCGATGAATGTATTGATTTTACCATGATGTGTGTTTTTTTTTTTTTTTTTTTTTTTTTTGTGTCTGTCTCACGTTTTGGGGCAGTAAAAATGCTTCGATTTTTGACTTCAGTACCTCGTTCGATCAGAAAGTGAATCTAGTTGGTACTTTGGGGGGTCAAAAGTAAAAAATTCTTAATACTTTTCTAAATAATTGAGAAAAACAAACTAAAAATTAAGGGGAAAACGGGAAATTTTACGCACACTCATTTTTCGACAAAATCGATTTTGGTTTTTGATGTAACTTTAAAACAAATGACCATAGATACATGCAATTTTCACCTAATGTTTATATAAGTATATTCTATCCACCATGCAATTTTCAAAATATTTCGACTTAAGTTGAACTATTCATAGGCATTTCAAATTTTCAATCATTATTAGTTTTTTTTAAATTAATATCGATAAAAATGTATTTGTTAGGCAGAAAAGCTTGAAAATTTAATACAAGGCTCTTAACATATTGTTACAATAGCAGTTGAAAAATAAAAGAAATTCATAGTCACAACTTTTTTTTAAAAGCATTCAAAGTTTGAATTTTGACAAAATACGTAAAATTCACAAATTATTTTAAGCTAGAAATTCATAAAAAATTTTCTTTTTAAATCTAAGATTTAAAAATTTAATACAAGATTCCTTACAAGTTTTTCAATCTTTATCACAAATAAAAATTCCACCGGAAATTCAAATTAAATTTTTATGAGCATTTGAAATTTAAATTTTTACAACATTGGATTTTCACTTTTAGCGATTTCCTTATTTTGGTGTAACTCTAAAACAAATTACCGCAGATACTTGAAATTTTGACTGAATGTTTATATAGGCGTTTTATATATTTGATAAAATTTTCAAAATATTTAGATTTGTTTTGAGCTGTTTACTGACATTTTAATTGTTCAACTTTTTTAGTTTTTTTTTCTATAAATATTGATAAAAATGTATTTGTTCGGTAGAAAAGCTTGAAAATTTAATACAAGGCTTCTAACACATTGTAACAATAGAAGTTAAAAAATATTAAAAATTCGTAGGCACGATTTTTTTTATAAGCATTTAAAGTTCAAATTTTCACTAATTACGTAAAAATTACGGCAATGTTCAAATTATCTTAGATAGAAATTCATAAAAGTTTTTATTTTTAATTCTATGATTTGAAAATTTAATACAAGGCTCCTAACATATTTTTACAATAGAAGTTGAAAAATAAAAGAAATACATTCTCACAATTTTTTTTTATAAGCATTCAACGTTTGAATTTTTACAACATATTATGTAAAAATCACGAAAATTCGTAAATTATTTTATGCTAGAAATTCATAAAAAATTTTCCTTTTATATCTAAGATTTGAAAATTTAATACAAGGCTCATTATATATTTTTACAATAGCAATTGAAAAATAAAAGAAATATATAGTCAAAATTTTTTTTTATAAGCATTTAAAGTTCAAATTTTGACTAAATACGTAAAAATTACGGCAATGTTCAAATTATCTTAGATAGAAATTCATAAAAGTTTTCCTTTTTAATTCTAAGATTTGAAAATTTAATACAAGGCTCCTAACATATTTTTACAATAGCAGTTGCAAAATAAAAGGAATACATAGTCATAATTTTTTTTTACAAGCATTCAAAGTTTGAATTTTGACAACATATGTAAAATTCACGAAAATTCGCAAATTATTTCAAACTAGAAATTCATAAAAAATTTTCTTTTTAAATCTAAGATTTGAAAATTTTTAATAATCTATAATATATCCTAGACAGATAAACCGTCTTCGCTCAGAATCGTTTTTTGTATACAATGATATAATATCATTGGATTCAAATTTAATTCCATCCATTACAGTAACCCACTTGTAACCTACTGTACAGCAGAGCGACATACACGACTTACCCGCTTTTTATATTTAAATATCACTTGTAGAGTGTTCACACAATCCCGTTGTAACCATATTATATAACATATGACAACACATATTTTAGATATTTAAAGCATATTATATAAAATTGATTGTCTGTATCATAAATACGGCTGACTGGTAGTATAACAACACAAAGATAACACTTATAAAAGCTACACAGTACTACGCCATTGAATTATTATTTTCGTTTAGGAACCGACGACGCTGAGGGAATATCTTTTGGAAACTACTGGACTTAGCCTAACCTAACCACGACGCAGTTATTTCATGTATATATATTATATATATATATATATATATATTATGTCGCATCCACTTAGTGTAATCGTATTTTCATGAAATGGATATCCATTTCATGAACTAAGATCTTATCGTGTAAGTCAAATTTTAGTTCATGAAATGGGCATA
This sequence comes from Diuraphis noxia, assembly GCF_037042655.1. Lineage (NCBI taxonomy): Eukaryota > Metazoa > Arthropoda > Insecta > Hemiptera > Aphididae > Diuraphis > Diuraphis noxia. The sequence goes on along the minus strand of NW_028301713.1, from coordinate 9,001,746 downwards.
TATTTTATCCATTTCATGAAATGAAAACTCTTATTTTACACTTTGTGTAATATTTTAAATTAATTACATCAACAGATAACTTTTTGTGAAATTGAAATCTTTAAATTTAAAAAAATTCTAAAATCTCTAAATTAAACTACAGTTAAAAAAATGTAATTGCAATTATTGTCAATCAGAGCAAACATAAACTTCACCAACTCGGAACTCAATATAGTTTAGTAAAAGGGTGGTACAATTCAGCAAGTTTGAAACCCGTGACATCTAATTTTTTTAAAACTACTGAAATTAATAATGATAAAGAACTCACATTATGTGAAACAGTTTCTCATATTTCTGGGGGACAAGGTTTTTTTAAGTTGTACTTGTAAACGCCAATGTGAATCAAAACGATGTGCTTGTTTTAAAGCTTCTGTAAAGTGTAACAGTCGTTGTCATAACACTAATATTTGTAAAAATAAGTAATAATTTATTATTTATATAAATAATATTATTATGGTGATTATTATAATTATTTATATTTATATAATTTATTTTTATTTTTATTATTATTATAAATAATTATAATAATGTAATAGATTAAAAAGTAAACTTAATTTAAACTGATTTTATTTTTTCATAACAAATCAGAGTTTAGTATTTTAATTTTATTTAATATTTAGTATTTAAAGATTTCAATTTCACGAAAAATTGGCTATTATTGATGTAATTAATTTGAAACATTACACAAAGTGTAAAATAAAAGTTTTCATTTCATGAAATGGATAAAATATATGTCCATTTCATGAACTAAAATTTGACTTACACGATATGATCGTAGTTCATGAAATTGATATCCATTTCATGAAAAATACGATTACACTAAGTGGATGCGACATATATATTCAAACTATATTAAAATTAAATTTATAAATAACAAAATACTCTTTTTGTAATATGATCGATATTATTCCAGAGATTATATCGATAGTTACCGTCATAGTCGATAATTAGAGTGCGTGTTTTCTGAACTTAATAAAAACTCCCACTTATTGCAGGTTTTAAATTAATTCATCAATAAAGAGTACCTGTCAATTCATTAATCGATTATCCGAATATACACAAAAATAAAATGCGTAATGCAAGTGCGTAAATACGATAAAGAATGCCCTCGAGAATGTTGTTTTTTACGTTTTTTTTAACCCATTTACACACAAAGGTGATTCAACGGGCATGGGTCATTCGACCCTAAAACATGTATATGTTATAATTATCACCGATAACGAAACCAGCTCGTTAAATAATATTTGGCGGTCGATGTAATAATATCTATAATATTAAATTATAGTGACTGGTTATACACCTGCAACATGCATAATATACAAACATAACACCAGCAGCTGCCTATATACTCAAAACATTTTTTTTTTTTTTTGCACTGCGAATGATCGAAAATAACCTCTGAATAAAATATACATATAATACTTGTTGCGTAAGACTCGCGAAATTTTATTTCTGCGAGATTATAATAAGTATTGGTTAAAAAAAATTAAACGCATTCCCAGTGTGGGTTTAAATGTATAATATAAAATCTAATACATCTTTATATAATAATTATCATGTAGATCGTAATATCAAATGGTTGCGGAAAACCCACGCCAGAGGGACTTAAAATCGATTAGTTAACCCCTAGTACCCTTGAGCAACAGATCAAGTCCATCATTAGTATTTCGGTGTACATCACCTCTGCTATTGTATATTGTATAATGCGAGAATAATATTCCATAATACTTTGAGCACAATAAGCTATTGTCAATAGGTATTATGTAAATTGTAAATGCTCTAATTATTCTTAACCTGTTTACAAATTAAAATACGTTAAAATCGTACACTGCTGATAATAACGTTGTTATAGTTTTAAATTTTATAATTGCTATATAAGTGCCTATAGGTTAGTTCGATCAAATACGTATAAAAAGCCTACAACATCACAAAATCGGTTCTGTCGAACGGTGTTCTCTTAACAATAATAACAATAAATAGGCATTATATATTTACATAAATATATGATTCGACTAAATAATATTATATGATATATATACAGAGTGCCCTACGAGGATTTACCTATTGCGATATCTCACGAAATAATGGAGACATCAAAATTCTGGTTTTGTTATAAGACTCAAAAAGAATAAGAACTACAATCATTTCAATTTTTAATTTATTTTAATGTTTTGGTAAAAAATGTAAAAATATATTTTTTTATTTAATTATTTCCAACTAAATTCAATATAGACATTTTGTAGGGTTTATTTTTCTGAAAATATTGACGTTTAAAATTTTTATTTTTATTAATTTCCTGATTTTTAATATTTTTTCTAGTTTTGAAGAAATAAAATATAATAATAACTAGGCACCTGAAATCGTTCGGCGGGCCGTATGAGCACGAGTGCGGCGCCGCGTTTCACGTCATGTTTGATAATACTACGAAGTGTAATAATTCACAATTTTTGTCGAAACCAAAAAAAAAATAAAAATCAGGAAATTAACAAAAATAAAATTTTGAAACGTCAATGTTTTCAGAAATATAAACTCTACAAAATAGGTATAGTGAATTTAGTTGGAAATAATTAAATAAAAACATATATTTTTTAACTTTTTTACCAAAATAATAAAATAAATTAAAATATGAAATAATAAAATTGTAGTTCTTATTTCTTTAAGTATTATTACAAAACCAGAATTTTGATATCTCCATTATTTCGGGAGATATCGCAATGGGTAAAATACTCACGGGGCACTCTGTATAAATATATATATTTTTTATTGTATATAATTTATTGGCCACATTGCGCGGCGGTGGCGAGAGTTTGTCTAAAAAGAAGCTTGTCACATACGGGCATAGGCACGTGTAACGAATAATAATAAAAATAATAACGCTTATTACATATTAGGTAGTATGAACGATAAAAAAAATGGACGAAACTCGCGTGTGTTTACTATTACGGAACGAGTTACATAAGAACCATTGGACATAGGACTAATGTCAAATCAGTGCATGTAAAATCTAGTATAATGATTATTACTGTGCGTTGTGTGTGTGTTCGTTTATGTAGTAAGTTAGGTTATGTATTTCGATTTTTTTTTCGCAATTCACGGTTGTTGTTGAAATTTTATTATGCGCTGAAAATAAGTTTTCCGCCGCCGTCCTACTATTTAAGGCTTGCATATTGGTATAATGCGGTTTTTAACTTAACTCGTATTTTGTAAACGACTTACGACTTAGGTAAACAACAAAACATACATGTTATTTACCATTACCAACATAATATTATTGTTTATGAATCCTTCGATATTTATGAATGTTTTTTTATGATAAAATTGTAATTATTATTTATAGATGTATTCAAAGCTCCGCGGTTAAAATTAAAACGTTTGACCCCATTCCGAATAATAAGTAAACAAGTGTGTACGTATACTGTATAGACACAGGAGACCTAGATTTTTACAGATATAGGAGACCAATATTATACAATATGTACATTATAACGACAAAATACATTTTATTGCCCTGAAATGATCAATCGTAAATACGATTATGATAATAATATTTAATGTTCATTATTAATTATATGTCTATATTATGTAATGGGAACCCATAAATGTTATAAGTTATTACTTATATTAGTTTAATTCAATAAAAAAAAAAAAAAAAACATTGCAATGAATGCAATGCAATACATTTGGTTTAGAAAATATAACGATTGTTTAATTGCAAACAATATAGCATTTAAAATAGCTTGTAATGTCAAAGTAGTAATGATATCTAACTCGCATATAATAGACATAGATTAAAAGTAGGTATTTTATTATATGTTTTTATTTATTTGTGTTATTGTGTAGGAATTAATTTTAAATAACTAAAAGCGTAAATTGGTTAAAAAAAAAAGTTTTCAGCATTATTTTGATAAAAATAATATAAATAATCAAACGCATGGTATTTAAAAAAAAAAATATGAATCTCATCATATTGTACAATTACTAATTTAAAAGTATGTATATTTTACAACCTTAATAGTAGCCTAGTAGGTACTTAATAGTTATTAGGTAGGTACCTATAATAGTTTATTTGAATTAATAAGGTTCAATATTTGTAAAACGATAAATAAATTTAACGTTGTTTGTTTTGTAAATCTACACTTAATAGAAACGAATAAAAAAAAAAGCGGGTAAGTGGATGTCGCTCTGCAATACAGTAGGTTATAAGTGGGTTACTACTGTAACGGATGGTATTAAATTTGAATTCATTGATGTAATATCATTTTATACGAAAAACGACTCTGAGTGGAGACAATTTATCAGTCGAGGATATGTTATACTATATTAATTATATTGTTATAATTTAAAAAAAAAAAAAACGTCGTCAGTAATTATTTAATATTATAAAACCGTGAAATCAAACGTTTTTCTCCTTTAACCGCTTTTATTTCGAATACCGTTTCGAAAATCGAAAAATGACCTGTTTAAAGTACCAGCTCAAGAACATTACCTTTCAGAAAAAATGCTACACTTGATACTTTTGAGCAAGTTTAGAGGGAAAAAGACGTGTTTACAGAATAAAAAATAAAAATAAATAAACATCATTGTAAAACCAATACATTCCTCGCTCCGCTCAGAATCTAAAACCCATACACAAAAAATAAATATTTAATCTAAATAATTATTACTTTATTTTTGTTATAGGAATACCTATAACAATAATACCTATTTCAAAATATAATAATGTCTGTGTAAATAGATGAAGAAATTTAGTTTGAAAATTGAATAACTTTATGAATTGTGTTTTATTTAATTTTTTAAGGCAACTTATAGTATGATCAAATTAGTATCAAATATATTTTGTAGTATCTTTTAGGCTTTTGATTTGTATATTATGCTTATATCAAAAGCTATTTACAAAATATTTTTGTATTATAATATACATTGTATTTATTTTCAATTAGGTTACTATAACTATTCATGTTGTACTAATATTAATCATAAATAATAATTGTTTATAGATTATGTAAGCCAATACTCAATAGTCAATAGGTATAGTAATAATATAAAAAATGGATGCATAATACTCAGTCAACGAATTTAAGTTGTTATGTCATTCCATTTTCCATATTAAATACTGTATTGTTATTTTATCAAGCAAAAATATTATAAATTATGATAATAATTTAACTAAAAAAACACCTGCGAGTTGGGCTTTAATATAATTTATAAATATAAATCGTACACCATATGCGTACAGACTATAAATCATCACTGCGGAATAAATATTCACTGCCCGTAGCTGATACAGTATTTTTACTTAACGAAAATGTGATTTATTTTATGTTTGAGGATAATATTTCATAATATGCAGGATTACCAATTAATATTTTTAGAGAGTTACATCATAAATTCGTGATGGTTTTAGAGGTCTTAAAAATTCAACAAATTTTACCAAAAATGAACAGACAAAATCAAAAAATAGAACGAAAACCAATGAGAATTGTAAGAAATAAATTTATTTCCTGTGGCCACCGTTTTAATTAAACCCTTAATTATAATATAACATTTGATGCTCATACATATAGGCACAAGGTAATATTATTAATAAGTTTTAAATATTAATAATATATTAGGACTTACATGAGCGTTTTGACCCAGTGGTAATAACGATAACAACCACCACGTCCAAGCTGGACCGTCGGACAGTTCTTCCCATTTTGGTTCAATACTCGGCGGAAAACCAACCGTTCTCAGGATTTCCGATTTTATTTCGGGCCGAAAACCGTCGAACCACGTTAATCCCCGTTGCCGAACATCATCGTGAAGTTTATATAATTCTATATATACAATCAATATTTAAGGAGGTCATTAATTTAATGCACAATAATATCGCGTACGATCGCGCAATAACGCGCGAATTCTGCGCCGCCGATGAGTTTTTTTTTTACTAAAAACAGTTCAATTATTATACGCACGATGTATATCAAATGTATTATACAATATTATAATAATATTTTTCATAAGAAATATACTGACCTAGTAATTTTTTTGGAGGAACTTTTTCGTCCTGTATGTATTGCACAGTGGCCATATCATAGCCATCGTGTTCTTTTCGGACTAACACTTTGAATCGCCTTGTTCCGATTGTCGACAGAATAGAGCAACCATTACCCATCATAATCCGATCTTTTATTTCTAATACTGTCCCAAACTCGGCGAACCTGAAATTCGAGGCGAAGATTAAAACCCAAAGTAGCACCAGAATATATGAATGTAAAAAAAAAACGTATAGCGTTACGTTACAGTGTGCTGCAAAGTGTATGATTAATGGCGCTTATTTTTTGTGCACGTATCCATAAGCCATTTTAATAACACATAATCGTTTTTATGATACAATAGTCAAAGCTCAAAAATTAATCCACAAAAACTTCAAAATATCCAATAACAAGAGTCGAAAAAAACAGTTAAGTAGATAAATGGGTATTATTTTAACATTATATCTGCTTAGAAAATGCAGGTAGGTATTTGATTAAAATTTCAATAAGTGCTAATTTTCTAATTATTATATAAAGAAAAGTAATGGGAATTCTATTGACCCGAAAAAGTATACAAAATTTTCTACCAGCTGTACACAATAATTAATGTTGAAGCTAATTTTCCGTTCCACGCGCTGTGAAAAAACACTGCGAGACTAAAATATTGGTCAGTATAATTAATTTTATTAAAAAATACGCACTAAAATGTGTTAAAAATTTATAATCCAGATATCAGTATAGAAATTCGAATCAGATTTGTAATATATTTATGATTTTCCACTGAACAAATATATGCGAATGCATTAAGTCCTGAGCCTTGATAGATAATATTATTATATCGTTATCGTTATTATTATTATGTATACGTGCGTGAGTGTACGAACTTCATGGGAGGACAGCAGTTGCTGATCATGGCGAATCTCCTCGTACCCGATTCTATGCACCTCCTAATCATCAGTCTGTACCTCGGTTCGAACACGTGCAGCGGACATGACACGGACGGGAAAGCATTCGTGCACACGAACACCGGCAAGTACGTGCTATCATGTTCCGCTTCTGGTTTCCAGTTCACTGTCTGCATGGGACCGTTTTTGGTATACTTGTAGACGATCAGCTCGTTGACGAATGCCGAAATGTTCTTGTTGCTCAGCGCTAAGCTCTGCAAACAATAATCGGACGATATTTTATATTCACCAATATACTATATATATATTGTATATACACGCAGGGTGTTTAAAAACAGTTTTAAGTGAGTGTACGCGTTTCTCATTCTGATAATAAGTATAAGTAGTATTATGCGAGTACAATAAAACCAATAATGACTATAATGGGAGATAATAGATACGCAAAATTCATATTTCAAATGTAATATGATAAGTGACTAATATATATAGACATATTTCATAACACACGAGTATGTTTAATGTATTGCAGCATCGTTGGTGTTCGATTTAAAGACAATTATCAATAATAATATAATATTCTTTAAAACTAATTTTTTGGATGCAATTAAAAAAATACAATAAAATATAAGTGCTGCAGCATATTATCAAGATCACGTGAAATAACGATTTTGTGTTGTGCCTCTTGCGAAATGTTGAGAAAAGCTATACTTGTGGTGTTTTTTACAGATTTAACTCGGCGATATTATATTTTAAATGTATGTACACCAAGTATATATAGCCATATAGGTTGTAAACTAATAACGAGTGCAGTTGACGTTAGCAGTCGATGGAGGTACTTATAATGATATTATTTTATAACAATTGACATTTAACTCTGACGGCTGTATACCGGACGATGTGGTTTCAATAGTATTATTACCACTATTTTTTATTTAAATAATAATATTTATTATTATTATTTATAGTTTTACTGTACTATTATAATAATATATTATGTCGAGATGATGATGATATTTTTACTCACGGGTGGCAGTGACGTCAGACACAACGGACAGTGGAAACTGTAATCGAAATTGTGTTCTAGACAATCTGAGCAGTATGTGTGCCCACACGGTGTCGTCACTGGGTTCCTCAACATTCCACAACACAGAACGCAATTGAAATCTGATTCGTCCAGCAACGACTGGTCCACATTTAGCGTGTTATTGATTAGGACACTTGAAGTGTAATCTGAAAAATCAAATCCGAAACGACATTTGTTATTGTTTGGGTCTCGTCGATATTCATCGAGCACAACTAATTACAATATACATTATAGTATTTGTGTACACAAAATTGCGTGACCACAATATCTAAATAGTCTTTGTGTTTCACACAATTGAAGTTCGTATTATTATCTCATGAAAATAATATTCCATAACACTTATGAAATATTAATAATACTTAATGGTATTCAAAGTGCCTATTGAATAAACCTATACCCATACCTACTTATTTATAATAGTGGGATGTAATAATAATACCATCCGTCCGTAGAGTTAGTTACATAATTTGTGAATACAATAAAGTATATGCCGTAAAGACAAATATTTATGTAATTTATTTTATTTCAAAACATATTGCATGCCTAAGTCTATACTATATTAAAGAGATGTTTTTACGAGTGGGTGGAGAGGGCGCTTGCCTTCCCTACCACAAATTTATAAGAAATACTTAAATTTAATTTAAATATCAGAATATGATAAAATAATTTCAAATTTCGACTGATAAATTTAATCATAATAATAAAAAAATCTCTAACACATAAAACTATATTATTACTAATTAGCCATAATTTTAAGCATTGTAAAAGTATATAACTAATAACTAAGAGGTATAAAATAATCAAAATAAAATTCATATTTAAAAAATATTAATGCTATAGATTTTAAATATAGTTAGATGAAATAAAAAAATAAAAAATCATAGAGATATTATTGGCTATCACAGGTACTTTAAAAAAAAGTTAATTTGTGTTAATAATTACTTTATAAATTCTAGGTTTTGCTAACGCTAACACCAATACAATTTATTAGTGATTATTTTTTGAAAAAATTATAAGAACGATGCTTATCAGTCTGATCGTCTGATCGTCTGAATGTTGATAAAATGCATTGAGGCGATTGATATAATTTTAGGCATAATAAAAATAAAACTTCAATTTAATAATCAACCAATAAATGAAAACGCTTTTGGCACACGTCCAATAAATGCCTGTGGTCAAAATAGACGAATTTAAGTATATAACCAGCATGATACTGAAACATCCAGTTGCATACAATAATGTTGGGTTATCTACTCGTTCGTCAGATCATTTAAACAAATTTGAAATAAAACCTTGCATAAGATTGTTCAATATTACATAATTATTTATAGTGCCTACTCTAATATTTGTTAAAATACAATTATATTTATAAAAACACGAACTCCTAGAATATCTAATAGTTGTATTAATCAGTAAATGATAAGTGATATCTATGGAAAATTAACTAATTATCTTAATTCCTTGAATTAAGTTTATACCTTTAAATTAAATTTAAAGTAATTCGACTTGGTTAAGAATCAGTCACTTAAGTTACATTTTATTAACTGATAATGTATAATCTATACCAAAGCAAAATAAGCAAATTTGATAAAATTATTTAAATGTATACAAAGACAGAAATATAATAAATGTACCTACTTAAAATAACACACATAATATAAGAGTTATGACGGAAAAATAACAATAAACTTACGTTTAGTCTGCGTTACTTCAACAAAAATATGTTGGACCAATTCAGTTATCGAGCTGATTTTACAGAGTTGATTTTTTATGAATGTACTTTCTTTTGCAATAGATTTCTAAAAACGAAAAAATAACACGATGATTTGATATTAGAAGTGAATTAATATTGATCGTCGACATACTTTTAAAGAGTTTGAACTGTTGTCGAATACGTTGGATCTGTTGATAAACGTGTTCAAGTACGATCTTAAGTAACTGTGAGTTATGGGATTCCAACTCTTTAGATCTTGATCTTCATTGGAATACATTGTCAGTAACCTTTGCAGCACCTCGTTAATTTGTGGTTGGAGTTTTTGCAGGTTTTCGCCGAGCACTGCGCTCAACGAAAACTCTAATAACGCCTCTTGGTACCTCCTCAGAGAAAACAACGCCATGCCACGAGTGAAATGTCCCTGATGAAATTCAAATCATTAACGTGTCGCATAAAAAAAAAAAACGTATAAAAACGTACTTTGGACCACTTTGGATTTATTTGAACCACACGGACAGCGTCCAAAAGAGCGTTTTCGTTGAATCCAAGTTTAAGCAGCGTCCTTGATCTGATGTTCAACAAATCATAATTTTCACCTCCTAAAAAACAACGACAACTGATTGAGTTTTGACGCCAACATTGATGTGTCAATGAAAATTAATTATATAAAACATATCATCTTATAATTAAGTGCATTATAATATATAATTACAAAACAGTAAAGCTTATATTGCAGGAATTGCTGTTTATAATAGTTCTAAAAAGCCATCGATCAAATAATAATATTATCTTCAACCAACCATATTATGCTCATATTATTATAGTTTTAGGTATACACCACGCACAAAAGCTATTATAGATTTTCACTAACTGCGTTTGAAGATAATTCATTTATTTTGTCATAACACTAATTAGTAATTTAGTGAATGTGGTCTAGTGTTAATGAAAAATAATTGTTTTAAAAAACATTCACCATTCACCAACTAACCGTACTAAGTATTAATAAACATCGATACAATAAATCATAAGTCTTTAATTTTATAACATAAAAATAAACTAAAAAAAATGCAATTGTAGCTTTTATAAATTTAATAGTAACTAGTAGCGATTTAAAATTCAAAGTGTAAGCTATATTTTGTTCTAATATACCTCCTATAAAGGTATTGAGTAATTACATTAAAATATATTTCTTATCGTAATAGTATATAATATTATTGCCTTCCAGTTAGACACTATACAACAGTGATATTTTATTTTGACACATTGCCCACTTACAATTTTAATAATAATTATAATACATGATTCAGTCGATATTATTTTCGATGACGGTTTTTAATTAAAATTCCACCTAATCCGCCTGAATGTCTTCATTAAATCCAAATCAAGACATCAAAGTCGGCATGAAAACTATTCAGTTGTAAACAAAAGTTATGAGTTATTTATAGTTTTGACAAATATATTTTTAATTATATATTAGTATATAACATGTTAAACTCAAATTATATAGTCAATACATACAAAAATTATATGCTTTGACAATGTAGTAAGTATCAATGGTAATTGTTGTAATGACTCATGTGCCCTTGACACTTAATAACCTATTATAACATGGATCGACAAATTCTTATCCTTAAAAAAGGATGTTCTTGCCCTAAAATACCTCTAATATGTTTGGACGTATGCGATAAAACTTAATAAATATGCATTAAAAATGCTTTTCTTTATTTTTATAGTTAATTAATCAAAATTTCTTCGTTATAGGAAATACAAACTTCTAATAAACTAATTCTTATAAGGAATTTCGATCTGGGGTACTGCCAAACTTTGTACTATTTAGATTCCAATCTGTTGCATTGAGTACAGATCCGGATTAAATAGTCTCAACCCTTCAAGAAATATTTTACAAATTTTCCCGTAATTGGTTTCCCGTAATTGATGGTTATAGTATCCCATATTGGACGAATTTTAACATTAATACATAATAATGACCTTATCACGTTTGTTGAGTGTATACTATTATATAGCTGTTATTAAAATCGTTACGTAAGCATTGCGGCAAATTTATCATACCAGTCCAAAATTTTAGAGGCCCTTCGAGATTTTCTAGAATGTTTAATTGGCCTATCCGGGCCTGATTGAGTATAGGCATTAACTATGTTAGTTTATAAGAGGTATTATCAATAAGATATTTTCTCATCACGCTATTCATGCCACATGTGTTTTAAATATTAATTTGTCAAATTTACTTATTGCCATACAATTGTATATTGTCTTGTGATAATCAGAAAAAAAATTAGAATAATAAAAAAAATAAAGTTAAATATTAAGTATGCATAAATATAAATTTATAATGAGAACTTATTATATTATGAAAAATTATACATCAATTAACTATATAGGTAAATTTATTTAGATTCGAAAATATTAAACTATCACCTATAAAAATTTATATGGTACCTATAGTTTAATCGTGATTCAAACCATACAATACCATACCTATGCATCTCTCTAACGGTATCATCTAGCAAAAAAATAGTTAATAACTTTTACCTTTTATTTTTTTCCCTACGTGACATTAAATTTAGAAATATATAAAAATAACAAAATAATTTTAATCTTACTATTAATTATCAAAAATAAAATAAACCTAATAAGATAAGTATTTTAAATTTTCAAATTCCCCTTGACATTTTTTCACAGACTTACCATCTCTACTATAGGGACTACTAAAGTTGTACCGAAAAGATTTCCGAACACTGCAATAATGTTATGATGACGAATTCAAATCATGTTGAAACTAGACATAATGTTAGATTGTTATTTGGTGTAACTATATTAGATGTCAATTAGGTATTATTGTTTGCCAAGAAAACTTACAACAAAAGCATATAAAACTAAATGAATAGTTTTTAAAAACATAAGTAAATTATTATAACAGTTCAGAATAATATTGTAGACCATTGAAACGTTATCACTTAGGTATCAATTATCACATAACAGTTACATAATGGTTGTTCGATGATGATATGTTGTATGAGTTAAAATCCCAAAACATATTTGCTGTTCATATTATTTTAAACGTCATAACTCATAACTAATATGAAAATTAACATTTTTCAAAATACATTTTTGGTATTCGACAATAATTGCTGTATTGTTATATATTATTAAATATTTACATTCTGTGGCGATACAAACATTGCCTTCTTATATTCATGACATTAACTACGTGTTAAGGTTAATATACATAAATAATATTATAATATTAAATAGTAGGTATATATATGTATTTGCGTCGTATCAATTTAATTTTAGTTAATGGAAGTAATTACTTGTTGTGTGAAAACTGTATAAACATAAATTAATTGTTATATAATACGGGCTTATACTAATATACTTATAATAATATGCACAAAGTAAAAAAAAAAAAAAAACGTTTAACTGATTGTTAGTTTCAGTCGACTAATCAACATAATACGTGCGAATGAGTAGATATAACATGGGTCATAGAGTAATATATAAAATAATAACATCACTATTAATATTTAACTATATTAATTCGACACATTGCGCGTACTAAGCAAGTGCTCATCTCTGTACAAAAAAATAAATATGATACAATAATATAATTGTACAGGAGGAAATATGCGATGTTATTGGTATTTATGAAATTATAAGTTATAATAGATCTAATATTATGCTCTGTGAATGTGTATTGTGTTCTGCTCGTGATAGATTCCAATATTAAAATAAAATGAATTATTGTACAATTTATAATATTATATTCTCGAGAGTCGAGACACGTCCCAGCCGACACACAATGGTAGAAATCCGCGACCCCCGAAAAACTGTTCAACGCAAGCAACAATAATAATAATATTATTACTATTATTATTATTATTATTATTATAATCTCTGGTCTCCGTGCGAGTGTATCATAACAACGCTTGTGCAGCTTATAATATTATGTAGGTATAATATAATATTATTACTATTATTATTATTATTATTGTTACCGTCATCGTACGTACAATACATAATGCGGTAAAAATGTCCCGACCGCCAGAGGTTTACCTAAGGTTTTACATAATAAGAATAATGTTATATATTGGTACCAAGTTTGTCAATGACGCAATTGCAGCGCATATATACAAACGACGACGGTGCCTGCCTGCCTGAATCGACGCCCTCTAGTGGATTGCGCCAACCCGTGTTATCCAACAAAACCTCCTTGTTATGTTGTATTATTTTTTTTTCGTTTTAGTGTTACTTAAACTTACATAACCCTCTCCCGGTCACTCCGTAAGTAGTATACCATCTTATGTAAAAAAAAAAAAAATCAAATACCTAACAAAATTATAGCATTACGCGGTACCCCTCAGCCGCAGCGGATGTTTATTATAATACATTGAATTAGGTAGTCGATATAATTATAATAGTTTAACGTATATAATATAATATTAACTTTTCATTATTATTTTCCCCAATTTTACACTACAATAATATCGTTTACCCGCTAACGATATAATAATAATATAAATAATGCATAATCGGCACCGTAATAATATTTTGACACATTGTACCTAATATAATATAGCCGAGCCAATAAGTAGGTACGCACGAATAATATTTTAATAATAATTTCTTTTCGCATTCGGCATACTTAATATATTATAAAACCTATTGTTTATTAACTACACTTCGTAACGCGTGCCGAAATTTTGGATTAATATTATTTAACGATGTATAATATATTATAATAAAATATATTATCACACGTCGTCACGTCGATAATATTTTAATAAACTATGCATACAATTTTATATTTGTTCATACAGTTTATAATATTATATCGTTTAGGTACGCCATAACGCGTAATGTACTATAAAATAATGATCGTCGATCGTGTATCACACGTTTTATCAATTCGACACGAAGTGTGATAAATTGTCTAAAACAAATTAAGTATAGGTATATATAGGTACTGAAAGACACGAACGGATCACTGCATCAGGTGAAGACTATTAAAATTGTTGTGCAATTTTACGAACATCGACAATTGGGTAATATAGATGGCAAAAAATAAATAACTTTCAATGGAATATAAATCGTGAAAAATAACAAAACGAGATTAATTTTTCTGAGGGCAGGGATTTGTTGTCTCGCGTCTTATAATATAATTGTATCGTTATTATAACTTATTATAAGTGTTCAGTTAATATAATCTTCACATTATTGCATCGTCATATAAGTTGTAAGTTTCATACATTCTACGTTGTTCTTATATTTGCAGCTATATGCATTGCCACGGCGAACCTGTTGCTACAGCTGTTGACAGATCGCACACAAAAAAAATTCTATATAGGTGTGGGTTGGTAAGAAGGTAGATAGAAAATATATATATATAATACAATAATTTACACTCGCTAAACTTGCCCTTGAGTCCGACTGACCGTGAAAAATCAGCAACGCTGCCGATAACATCACTAGTAATTTATACATACAGAGTGTCTCCTAGCCTATAGGTACACCAATAAATTTAATATATTTTTCTAATAAATATTTTCAAAGTATATACCAAAATAAATGGTAACTGAAAACTGTAACTGTTCGTGATGTATAATATGAAGAGCCATAATATTATTATAATCGGTATTAAACCATTTTCTGCTGCAGGTTTGCTTACATAAACTTAAAATAAAATGTTTGAATTCGTGTTGCTAAAAATTCGTAATAGCTATTTTACGGAATTGATTTATATCAGATGGAAACAAAAGCACCATATTATTCACAATTAAAAGCTAAATTTAATGTAAACTATTATTTTGTCGAGTCTCGATAACTCGAATTCCAAAATCTCGAGAACCTCGATAAATTGAATTTTTTTTTCTTACTCATTCAAGTGTTTTTAAGTTGGATTTAGATGTATAAATCGAAAAATATACACATAAGACGAATTTATTTTTATTTTCCTTGAGATTGAAGTTATCGACACTCGACCGTATTATTGTTATTAATTAAGTAGATATTCATTTTTATTGTATTATATATAATATATAATGATTTTCAAATCGAAATTTTCATAAATGAAAACAACGTGTTTATACTTGGGTACGTATTATTAATTTTATTTTCCTTGTATGCACGTCTTCTTATGTAAATATTCATATATACACAGAGTGGTCATCGACATGCCTCAAGAGACAAAAATCCTAGTTTGGGTCGTTAAATATTTAACACGGTATTATACAATTTAATTTCAATTATTATTTTTGTACGCCATTAACACTTAACAAAGGACATAGGGGATAAAAAATACAGCTCCCCAGTTCAACAGTCAGCGTTAAATATATTATGATACCTAATAGATTACTTATTATCATTATAATTATTTTATTATATTTTTTTATTTAGCTATTTAATCTATTTCCTCCGGTTAAAATTTTAAAATACATTATACAGTTACTTCTACAATTATTATATACGCCGAATACAGAGTGTATTAATTGTTTCCTCGTAAATACCCATCTGTTTTGTAGTATGCATTTTAAACCCTGCATGAACCAACTTCTAATACCAATAAGTTAAACAATAACATAACTATTTTACAAACAACTCTTGCTCCGAAACAACAACAATAATAAATAAACATTAAACAAGATGGTAAATTTTCAAAAACACATTTCAAAAATAATAATTGCTTACCCCTTTAAAGCAAATAAGTAACACTGGAGGGCATGGCAAACACAGTGTGGGACAGGTTCGTGCAATATACTATGTGCGTGAGGAAAATCCTGAAGGGTTGAACGAAAATTAAAAACGCGGAGTAAAGTGGATTTATGATAGAATCCTCTATTTCCCTAAAGAAATCGACTTTATAATATATACATTGTAGTGAACACAGTTGGGTTGTGATCGTGTTGACATTTATTGGTACAACAACAACGATGGTATGTATTGGTATATTATGGGGGTATACCTGTGTAAAAAAGCATGTTTATAGTACAGTAGTACAGGATTATAAAATAGATCTTTTGAACATATTATCATCATACGTGTAACGTGTTGGGAAAATGAAGTATCGTTATTATTATTTATTCCTATTAATTATTAAATATTCATAAATTTATAATCATGCTGCACACGTGTGTAAAAACAGCTGATCAGTAAAAAAAATTGAGTGAAAGCCATGCGGCGGGGATGACCTGGATGTCAAGGTACACATACATAAAATAAAATACGAAAAATTCACGCTTTCGGCCAACGTTGACCCGAATAAAACTACTACGATTTTTTCTTCCGCTTCATCCCGCGTTTTTTAGCTAACAGATATATATACATACAGATACAGACACACACAGAGACACACAGGAATTGAGAGTAATCCAGTTGTGGACTGTGGTCCAGAATTATTTTTATGAACACATAAATCATATCCCTTAATCAAATTTAAACAGAGAAGAGAAAAATATGCAGTACATTATTATATTACTTATAGTACACTATACCTACATGTAATTTTTAAATAATGTGAATTATAAAAATTATTATTGTTTTTTCTCGTATACACTATATTTTGGTCTTCGAGTTCAAACCGTATTATATTGAGATTTTTATGAAAAACTACTCCAAGGTGGATATCGAATTTTCAAGACATTGAAATAGCGTGTTCCTAACCTTATATCTATACGGCTATACGACGGCCATGCATTCATGCTTACATAATATTATAAAATATTTCTTTATATCTTTTAGATAATGTCAATTTAGATGTCTCATTTGCTCGGCAAAGCGAATCATGGTCTCGGGGTCGACGCTATTTTTTATATACATCGACCAATGCGTTTGTATTTTTACCTATAGGACATATAGGAACCTGCAACCGAATTGTGCAGACACGCAAACAATAGTGTTGCATCGAATAGATATTATTATATAAGTACAGTTGGTAAACTGTGCAAGGACACATCGACGTCAGATTACTATAATATATATATCTTATTATGTAGGAATATATTATATACCATTATATACGTTAACACATTTACTTCTAGTATGTACTAATACTAGCCCGACCAAATTTTAGAGGGGGCATTATATAATATAAAAACAATATTAATATATAATATTTTAATATTTTTAGAGGACTAGCAACTATTGGTTTTAGGGAGGATAACGTCCCATCTTGCTACTCCCCCCCTCCCACCATAACTAAGAGTCTGTATGTAGGTTAGCTAATGAGTTAAGGGTCTAATCGGTGCAGCTGCTTTTGAGAGCATAAAATCCAAATAAAGAATGTACACGACACCAGGTTAGGGCTTACACATTATGACGTATAGGTATATTGGTACACACTTATTATTACAACAACAAGCAGTCACGCACATGAGCACGCGCACGCGGGTCGTAGTTACCCGCGCAACTCTCTGCACTCTGTGTATTATAATATTATTGTTATATAACACCGTTTAATTTGCTCCGGAGGTCTCCACGCGATTCGTGTGTTCCTTTTAAGGCGTGTAATTAGATGTTATTGTTTCACCGACAGCACCGTGCATAATACACCATAATAATATAATATTATTTATTATTTATTTCATATGATATATGCAATTGCAATTCGTACAAAACCGCTTAAACTATGAAATCATATTACGATATCGACCAATTTAAAATACACGTATTAATATTTAATAATCGGGCCTAGATACAACGAAACTGCTCAAAACTTCTCTAAAAATCGCACTAATTCTCATCCGATACACCAAAAACCACGTTATTCAATACTAATTATAAATATTTATAATATTACGTAATATAATACAACATATTTTATGAATAAACCTATCTAATTATGAATTTTAAAATACATCTACCGGAAACACATCTATATATCTCATATAGACATATTGGGGCACCCAGGTCTCAAACGATTCCAACATTCAATATCTAATACTAAACTAAAACTATTTATTTAAATATTATAAAACTATTCTTTTTTAAAATTTGATTTTTTTTTTTTAAATAAAACTATAAGGTAAAATATTTTCTCCCTCTAACCGCGATCATGGGCACAAATTGCTTAACCTAACCATATATTCCTTATAGTTTTGTTGACAACATTTTGTGATAAAACAATTATTTGCCAATTTATTAACAAAATGATACACTTTTATCAGTAGAGGTGGCAATTTTCGATTGTGTTAGTTTTATGAAAATTCAAATTCAAAATTATGAATATTTTTTGTTCATCATTCATAGTAGAATATAATATTGTATATCTATATGGCTACATTTTATACAATTCCATTAAAATGTGTTTACTTATAAAATGCTCAAAATATCTTAAGTCAAAAATTTCCGTTAAATCTGAAAATTCCTAAAATGCAAAATAAAATTTGGTATTTTTTATTTGGGATGATATGAAACATGGTTCAAAACAGGTTCATACCAAAACAAACATCGTATAGCTAGTAATATTACCACTAATAAAAAAAATGTAAAATATATTGAAATCAGCAGAGCAACTTATCAGTTACCACAAAATTGATTTTTTTCACTACCCCCTGAATTGTTATCACTGTGAACCCTTGTCCAGTGGCGCCATTTTTGTATAGAGTTGTCAAAATTTAAGAAAGCCAATTTTACTTCATTGACAGACCACTTTTTTTCAACCTAGTAAATACATGTATTATATGAATTTATAGCACATGTTTAGGATTGATGGGTTGTAAAGTTGGGTTTAGTCATGCATACAAATAATATACATCACAAAATATAAATAATATACATTTACTTCCATGCATATTAATGTACTATGGTTTTTATAGTATATTTTAATTTTTATGCGACGACCGTTGGCGCGTTTGTAAATTTTATGGCAGGTAAATAAGACCTAGAAAAAATAAGGGGTGCTAAAGTGTACTATGCCACGATCCCAATAAACTATTCGGATCCCTTTCCCTAATCACCATAACTAATTCTGCAGCAGGTTAATATTTAAAAGTATTGGCAAGTAAATTTAAACCACGGACACAAACTTACATTATTTTTAAATTTTATGTTTTTTAATGTCATTAAACTATTTTAAACAAACTTAAATTTTTGACTGTAAAACAGAATTATATTATTATATTTCGTTATTATTATTTTTAATATTATTAATTATTACTGCTGTGTCAGTCTATTTATTAAAACATTTATTTTATACAAACTTAAGTTTTTGACTGTATAACAAAATTATATTTCATCTAAATTATGGTTAATATATTTTTTTATAAATCGATTAATTATAGCTATCGTAGGCGATTCCAGTACAAGAGTAGGTAGTGACCCTCTTAGGAGGCAATTCGAGTGAATAATATTTTTGAAATCGGAAGGCAATTCGGGTAACCTTTTTAAAAAAAAAATTCACGGGAGGCAATTCGGGAGCGTCCGGTTTACAGTATCTATACGCGAGTTTATATATATATATATGATATATTAAAACAAATTAAAATAGTACAAAAACCACATTCTAAAAATTATATTATTTTATAAGGCTAATTATAAATTTATATGATTTCATACTATCCAAGATTAGGTAAATACTTATAAAAAAGTAAAATAACTATCAGGTAGGTACACAACCCGAAAAACGAATTCGAACGTTTAATTATAATATAATATTATACATTTATAAGGATATATTATACAGTAGGTAGGTAGGTATATGTTTATAGTACGAGATGTTAAGAATATTAAAATTTTTTTTTTAATATCGTTATTTGTACAGCTCGTTTCTAATTATACATTAGACCGTACATTATACGTGCATATGTACACATAGCAATGGAGTAAACAATATAATATTTGAATACACGAAATTGTATAATGTGCATCTTTCGTCTCCCGTATATCGTCTGCTCACCAACTGATATCTTTTTACAGGTTTTAGATCTATACTGCTGCAACTACTGAGCTACATTACGAAATTATATTTTATATAATATTTTCATGTGCGTGTGTATATTTAGGACGTATATTACTATATTATATATGTAATTTAAGTATTTAGGTATAGTAGGTATAGCTCAGAGACGGATTTACACAATTGCCACCCCTAGACAATTTTTTTTTGCCACCCCATTACGACTTAGTAAAAATACAAAAAAACGAAATATGTAATCTATGGTTAGTATTTAGATAATAGATAATATACGTTCCGGCAGTCGTTCGATTATTTACTTGGACGTTTATTGTTATGTATTAGTATTATCAAATAATGAAGAAATTATATTAACAAGAATATTATGTTATACAAATATTAAACATTTTCATTTTCCATCCTTCAAAGTAATCACCGTACATAAGAAAATCAAAAAGAAACTTGGAGTATATTTTCAATAAAATATTGGCCTAAAATTGCCGCCCCTAAAAATTTGTCGCCCTAGGCAACTGCCTACTTTGCCTGACGCTAAATCCGCCACTGGTATAGCTATTACTTTATGTACGATTACCGAAGATACGCGTAACTAATATATAATAATATTATGCAAAGCCACGGGGGTAATCGATAAATATTGGCAGAGTAAAACTTTAACCTTTGAGTAGGTATTAAATGGTAAGCAATATAGGTTTATAGTAGGTATATAATTATATTGTGCCACCTTTGCCAAGGCCCGATCCGATTACGTGACGTATTTTTATTCGAGCAGACGAGCAATTGGCTTTTTTGGAACTCTAGTGTATATACTATATAGTAGGTACTACAAATAGATGTTACATGCCAGTGCACTCGTGTCTCTGAAATTCATATGTTCACCATTATGTGTATATTTTATATACCATGTATATATAACTGACACACAAAATAATATGTATTAAAACATGTTTACATCCTATTAATAGTGTTACGTAAATGGGTCATCGGGAATCCAACATTTTATTATTCTAATTCTAGATTCAGAAGGTAGGTTAACAAATTTCGCGATTTTGACAAATTTTGTCGGAATTTTAACTTTAAAAAAAAATCTTATTATGTACCTATAGAATAATATTGCATATTTTTATTATTTTTAAATTGGTAAATATAAGAAAAACTTAGGTGGAATCTTGTATTTAATTATTTTGATTTTTGACAGTGCTCTAAATGTTTGTCAACACATTAGAAAAAAAAATCAAAAATTTCAAATGCCCAAAAACACCATTCTATGTTAAAAACAACGTGAACAACTAAATATAAATTATATAAATCAAAGAGTCTATACAAATGACTAAGAAACAACAATTTACAAATTTATTTTTCATCAAACAATTTTTGAAATAAGAATTTAAACGTTGTCTTATGTCAAAATAGACTAAAAATTAACTAAATCAATTTGTATAGATTATAACTATCGCCGATTATAATATTATTATTTTTTTAATCTACTGTAACTTGAATTAGGTAATAACATTTTACATATTATGTAACAACACTATACTAGTACTTCCATTTTTTTTCCACAAACAATTTTGTTTTGGTACATAATAATTGTATAACTATAATATATATTATACTTAATATTTATAATATATAAGTGAGAAATTTAAGTAGGGCAAACCGATACATATATTCATTAAAAATAAAAATATGTATAAATCGTATCGTTGACTTGGACAGTTGGACGCATATTGTATAGTTGCTGACGTGTATATTAGTACATTATCGTA
The DNA here is from genome assembly GCF_037042655.1 of Diuraphis noxia. Lineage (NCBI taxonomy): Eukaryota > Metazoa > Arthropoda > Insecta > Hemiptera > Aphididae > Diuraphis > Diuraphis noxia. Next base: position 8,979,297 of record NW_028301713.1, on the reverse strand, counting down.
TTTTTAAAAGTTTATTCGATATCTATGTTTACTACAATTATCAATATATCTACACCGTGTGCAACTTTATGAAAGAAAACAAGCTCTTATTAATAAATCATTGAACTAAATCAAAAGCTAGTCAAAATATAATATAGATTATGTTATTATCGAATAAACAAGATAAGTTTATACAATTTACATACTTAAACTAACAGATTTAAGAAACTTCGTGAAAAATTGATAAAAAATTGATAAATTAATGATTGTTTATATTTCAATCCAACAAGTATATTGAAAAATTGAAAAATAAAATTACACTATTCAAAAAAATATGAAAAAATAAGCTCGATCTCGTCAACGAAATAATTGATATAAATCATAAACACTAAACAGTTTATAGAACTATTAATTTTTAGTAAAAATCTTATTATAATTTAATGTTGTTCAAACTTTTAAATAATAGTTAGAGTATAATATCTCTTATAGAAAAACTTATATTTTTAATAAATATTTTTAGTAAATGAGTAAGGCTAATTTTTATACCTAAAACGAATATACTAATAATTATATACTATAATATATCCTCTGATAGTTTGTATTATCAGTTTGTACCTACATGTTTTTTGGTAATTCTGTAATTGTATGAAGATATGTTTTTTTCTACTTAATCAAGATAATATAAAATCTATTCGCATTGATACGTTGTTATTATTGTTTTAGATTAGGAGTAAATTTATCGATTTTATGAATGATGTAAGTTTTTTTATTGTATTTGTGTACATGTACGTGTTGTATCCAAGGGGGGGGGGGGGTTGAAGGTTGTAACGCTTTGTAAGCTATAGAAATTTGACATTATCGACTTTTTATTTTTTTCTGTAAAAAAGAACATGTTTTTTACTCGGTCAAAAAGTTTGAAAAATCTAAAAACTTGATTTTTTTAAATACATAGATATTTGAAGTTCTAATTTGTGCGAAATTTGATATTTTAATTTTCAAATCTATTATAATAATCGTAGATTACATCACTATCGTATAATAATAATAATAATAATAATAAAAATAAATAAATTTCTATTTTCATACCGGTGTAATACGCCTGGTTGAACTTTATGAGGGCCGCGTGGATCTTGCCCTGTCTGTACAAGGCCTTTCCCTCGTCCAGCAGCTCGGAGGCCCGCAACTGCACTGGCCACAATTTCTCGACCAACGACTTAACGAGTACGTCTACGTGTGGCTGGAATGGCGTGCGCCCACCGCACTTGTGGCACACTAACGGTTTGCAGACGGCACCACCCCCGCACCTCCGGCAACACGTGTGACCGCATAGCAACGTGATTGGTTCTCGAAGCACTAGGTTGCAAGCGCAGCAGACGAACGGACAGGACTGTTGCTGCTGATGGTTTTGCCGGGTATCGTGATGATGGATGTGGCTTTGGTGTTCCTGATGGTTGTTGTGTTGCTGCTGTAGTAGTAGTAGTTGTTGTTGTTGTGGCGGTGACGATGGTTTTGGGCTTGTCTGGGAGTCGTCGAACTGCTGTCGGATCAGGTCGAGGAAAGCCGAGGTCACGTGCCACAGACAGTCGGCTGGTAGTGGGCCCACCCGGAAACACTGGGCGTACAGATACAGGGATTCGCATACTCTGCCGCACTTGGCCACCGAATCGGCGTACGCGATGCACTTGTCCAAATTGTCGTAACCGACCTGGACACTGCCATTTCGGATCTGCTGCAGTTCCTCATGTTGCTGCTGTTGCAGCTGCTGTTGTTGGTGTTGTTGTTTCAGCTGCTGATGTTGCTGTTGCTCCTGGCGGAGTGCAACAGGTTCACTGCTGCCATAAGTACCGATGTAGAGACCGGATAATTTATCGTTTGCTACCACTTTGGCCATAAAATCATTTATCCTAACTCCCAACTCTTGACTGAAGAACGACATTAACCTGCGAACAGTGCACAACATGTGAACATCATCATCACTCATACCAAATAACATAACAAACTATTTAAATAAATTCGTGCATTCATAGCAGTTGTTGTCAAGCCTACACGACTGAAAAAAATAAAAATAATTTTTGATGCATCGTATATATTGTATATAACCTATCTTACAAAGTTAAAAATATATTTGTACTATGGATGGAAAACACCTACCCCTAAAACGTAACGTCACTTGCAACTGCGATAGATTACCGTCATGGCACGTGATAAAAGGTAAAAACACTACAAATGTATGTCACTTTATATTTGCCCATATTATACAGGTAGTAGGAGTTGTAGAACCTACTTAGTACTTACTATGTATATGTGTTTAATATAACAATTATTTGGCATCGACCATCTGTGCCGAATGCGTTATCATCGCATACGAAAATGTGATCAGTTACTTTTTATTTCATCCGTTTAAATCGAGTCTTGGCTCTCTTGAGTACATTATTTATTTTTCAAGACGCGTATTTACTATTTGTTAACGACTTACAACTCCGATGATCATAAATTGTAAAATACTATGTTATATTATTATTTTTGCTATATCACTAACACTAAACCAGTCCAACCGATACATGACCAACGTAAATTCATAAGTAAAGCACGTGTGCACCGCACTCCCTCTTTCGTTCCCACTGGTTGACCGGGCACCGGCAATTCTTAACGTAGCAACAGCAAGCGAGCGAGTGTACGCGCCTGACGCCCACTCCCTACCCTTCACCACACATGCCGTTCCGTTTAGACGTATTATTATAATTATATATTAACGGTTACGTAATGCGGGCAGAACCAGTCAGAAATGTTTACAAGAACATAATGACATAAAATCTACGTACACAATCTCATAAGCTTGCACATGTTATCGTCAGGTTAGAGTACGGTCGTTTTTTTTCTTTTTTATCAAAATATATTATGTTATTACTTGCAAGGTACCTACATGCGATCACCGGAATACAATTTTAATAATTTACTGTAGACAGACATTGGATGTTTGATTTTCGGAAGATAATATCGTTGACATTTTTGTTTGATTGTGATTTTTAAGCATTGCCTAATGCCTATAATTATGAGTTATCATACTCCCACGTGATTATAGGTACAATAATAATATTATAATGTTGACATTTGATTATTTCAATATAATATTATCTCATGGTATGGTAAATTAGCATGGATGAAACTAAAATTGACTATACCTACAAACAAAAAACAAATTGTTCGACTGAAAATCGGATGTATAATTAACATAATATATTAATATAAAGGGTGATTTTTTTAAGTGGGTACGCTAATTATCTTGAAAAGTATTTACTTTTTTCAAAATATTTTTTTACATGGTTTCAAGTTGTTAAAAGAACAACATTTTTATTAAAAAATTATATTTTTAAATATTTTTTATCATTATCATTTTTTAAGTTTTTTACTTTTTTGAATGACAACATAGAGTTTTGATTTCATATTCCAAAGCAGAATATTTTTTTAAGTATTTTGATTCATAAAAATCAAATTTAGGACGAGTAGTTTATGAGTTATAAGTATTTTAAGTTTAGATTGGCAGAGTGGAGTGGTACCCCGCAAAATTTTTGTTTACTACTCCGCTTGTAAAAACTTTAAATACACATAACTCATAAACTTTAAATACGGTGGAGACTCGTTTGCGCACATTTTCATATATTTTTTAAATTTACGACAACTCGTTTGCGCACAAAATAATAAACAATTAAAACCAGCTTTTAGATACAGTTTTGGGTGTACAGGGTGTCTTAAGCTGCCCAACACGTTCAATATTATTGATATCAATGATCACCCGTTAAAAAAAATTGAAGTACCTTCAATACAGCCAATACACGGTCAATATTGATGGTGTATGGGCCGCTTTATCAGACAGGAGTAGTACCGTAATTTATTGTAATTTGACAAAATTGTGAATAATGTTTCTACGGAAGCTGTTCTAAAATAAATAACTAAAAAAACATTTTTAAACCCGCCAGTCTATAACATCAGAATATGATGATACTGAAAGTCTTCAGCCTTAAGGGCTTCGCCTAAAGGGCGAAGGAAAATGTTGTTTGACTATAATAATTATTGTCCACTATATCAGTGTTGACCAAATTGAAAATATGGAGGTACGCGTAGATTATGTACACCCGGGAGATGGTATTTTGCGCCACTTTTATTACTTGTAATTTACGCCACGAATAGGTACATTTAAGTACGTATGTAATTTGCGCCAAAATATAAAAATATAACATGTATTTTGCGCCACATATACTAATTAATTTTGGTATTTTGCGCCACTAAAGAAAACAAAATGGAATATGTAATAATTTGCGCCACACTTTCAACTTTATTAGCAGTTGGAATTTACCAGCAGATAAATTTAGTGATATCGCCACGTATAATAACCACGTACCACTCCACTCTGCCAATCTAAACTTAAAATACTTATAACTCATAAACTACTCGTCTTAAATTCGATTTTTATGAATCAAAATACTTAAAAAAATATTCTGCTTTGGAATATGAAATCAAAACTCTATGTTGTCATTCAAAAAAGTAAAAAATGATAAGGATAAAAAATATTTAAAAATATAATTTTTTAATAAAAATGTTGTTCTTTTAACAACTTGAAACCATGTAAAAAAATATTTTGAAAAAAGTAAATACTTTTCGAGATAATTAGCGTACCCACTTAAAAGAATCAATATACCCTATACAGAGACTGTAATACAGACAATATAGTTATTACAAGATAGAACACCTATTATTCGTATTTTTTTGTTCAGAATGGACGAAATTGCACAATGAAACGAGAACATCCAACACAAAGTTATACGCACTTTGTAATTTCGTATTTCGCATATTAAATTTCGTAATGTACACAGCAGTGTGTATAACAAACTCATAAAATGTTTATAAATCATAAATCATCAGAGCGAGATCTAAAAAGTGTTATGTTATGATTTCCACGGCTATATGTGAATAATTATAATAATAATATATTATATGCAAACGATTGAAATGAAGCGAGGCCTGAGCGCGCAATGAGCGCACGATTGAATGTTATTAGGTCATTTCTGTTAGCTATGTATTATTCTTATTGAGACACTGCAAGCGTATACCACCTAGTTACGATCCTTCGTTTTTCGTTTTTGCAATCGCGTGCTGTGTAGATTCACCACATAATTGCGTCTGTTACGAAATAGTATAATAAAATACAATATAATATTATTATGTACCGTCCCAACGCATTTATACCATTTAACAACACATAAAAGCTGATTAAGTAAATACATCGTTCTTCTCACCTATAACAAACTTTTTAAAGTAGGTTTTGAGAATAAAAATCCTCTGAAGTCAAGAAATGACGACTTGCAAATATATGCTAACGAATTTTATTCTATATCCCGCAGCAGCCCATTTTCTATCATATATACATTTCCGTACTTATATATTATTATAATATCTTATGTGGACTGCAATGTTTAGATATATCTACTCTTAAAATATTATAATATAGTATATAGCGGAAATTCTGACGCCATATCTCGAGTATAACACACAGATACCTACACTTGGTCGTTGGTATAATTTTTTCAATATTTCAGTACTTACCTAACGTGTAAAACCGATTCCCATTCCATTTCCCTATATATTATGTACCTATATTATATTATGAGTAGTTAAATCTAATCTAACCTTACCAAATTATGTTCACAAAATATATCACTTTCACTTTTATTAATCATTTAGGTACAGCTATACTGTAACCAGTGGTGTGCTATGTGTGTGTGTTGTGTGTGTGAAGGGGGCTTACGTACAGAGTTAAACGGCGTGTAGTATATACTCACTTTTTTTTACCTTATACTCACTAAATTTACGATAGGTACGTGGATATATGCGGCCATATGGCCCGCACGCATACGTATTAGAATTTTCAGTGACGTAAACAAGATATCCTAATTCCTCTAAATCTTCAAATAGTACTTAGTTATTACCTACTTAAAAATATCATCTGAATATCAAAAATTAATTTGTTATAAAATTATGAGTCTTGTAAGAACTTACGACTTTATGACTTATCCTATATATAACTCTATATCAACTACAAGTGTTTTGAAAAAAGATTACTAACACTTAATTACCTATATTCCAACCAAACCTTAATTGTAGACACACCTAGCTATTTTACATCTAAGTTAGGTACGGGATAATTCTTCAAGCATACTCATCTCCATTTTTCCTTAAATAATGCATTTATTTAAATTATTTTTTATTTTTTATTTTTTTTTTTTTTTTGTACTGCTCAAGCACACCTAATGGCTATGCAACTTCTGTTTTTTTTTTAAATTTTTAAGACCCCCTCCCATTTTTACAATTAATTTAAAAAAGGTCGTTGTAAGAACCTATTTCAAAATTTTCTTCGATATTTAAATATTAATAAAAAGGTCTAAGGATGATATTTCATAAAATTTGCTTTACAAAACTGTAAAACAGATTTAATAATAATATAATATTGAGGATGATTAATACTTTAATACTACCATTTTTACAAACTATAAATGTTGATAGATTAATATAAAATCACAATAATATCCATTGTAGTCATATCTTCCAAATCCAATATCTTTAAACTATTATCCTGAGTATTATCCTTAAAGTAGATAATATGTAAAGTAAATAACTCCAAAACTATCCATTGGAATTTTGATTCTAATACGACAAAGTTTGCACAAAAATGAATGTTCTTATTTGAATAACATATAACTTCATATCTTCACATGACATAACAAAACTTGAGAATTTTAAAATATGGCTTTTTAGTATATTTGAAAATTCTAAAAATTAGATTCTTAATTCCTGTACTGTTGAAAGAAAAAAGGGTGATCATGCTTGATGAATCAAACTGTATGTAATTGTAATATGCATGCCTACTCGTTTTTGAGATAGTTGGTTATTAGTTTTAATTAACATTTTAACTTTTAAATACCAATATAGATATATCAAAACTTGTTTGAAACAATGTTGGATAGTCAGAATGTGATACTTTATTATCTTTTTTGTTTTTTTGATTTAAATAAATAAGCCTCAGCTTCTATGGCCATTGGCATACAAGAAGTTTGAGGTTAACAATTTTTAAGGATACAGTATTTACATATTACATAAACAAGAACAGATTATAAACTATTTATAAGAATGGTTTTAATTAAAAAGGTCATCATGTAAATTATGGTATCTGGATGGAGAGCTACTTTATTATCTTAAAAATTCCCAATAAAGGTGAGTGTAAACTTTTTATCTACTAACCTATTGTGATTTATATTTTTACATTTCTAATTAGTAATGTTCGAAGTACCTATATAAATTCCTATATTCTATGTGAAATGAGTGAGAAAGCATAAACACGACTTTTCAATGTACCGAACAAATTAAAACTATCATATCATATTCATGTGACGAAATTATTTTATCAAAAAACGCAAAGAATCTATTTTTTTTCATAGAGACAGTTGCATGACAAAATTAATTCTATTTTTTTATCGTTTTTCATGAAATCGGAAATTGTACTACAAAATTAGTTTACACAAATAAATAGTAAGTATATTCGATAATACACGATATACACGATAATATAAAAAATGTGCATGTATTTTTATAATTTCTTTATAACTCGATAAAGATAATAATTATAGTAAAATACTTTTGATTAATGATCATATTTAATCAGAAAATGAAGATTGCTAATAAGCAAGTAAAATTTTTTTTTATTATTATTAGGTAGGTACCCAACCTACACCAAGTAGATTTAACTAATCAAGACGTTACTTATAAAGTTATAACTAAAACTCCATAGAAATTGCATCTCAATAAAACCATTAACCAAAAAATGGCTGGACCCTCCAGTAAAGCTTACACGACATGAAGAGACCATGATCGCCAGAGTACGCATCAGACATACTAGAATCACCCACTCCTATCTTATGCATAGAGAGCTCAAACCCAGGTGTGAAACGTGCAACTGCGAACTCACCGTTAATCATATTCTTAGAATGCCCCACTTACCATAACGCCAGATCAAAAGCAAACATAAACACCTCCTCACTCAAAGACGCACTCGGACCAGGACAAGAAAAAAACATAGTTAACTTTATCAAGATGGCCGACCTCACAACCAACATATAAGACAAGAACCAAAGACAGCACATCACAACTATCAAATCTCCATTATATTATAAATTAAACATGTAAACCATTGTAGGCTAATAAACCTTTGTATTTGAAACGTGTATTTGAAGCCTTTAATTAATAAAAAAAAAAAAAAGAAAAATTGCATCTACAAATGTTTAATGAGATATTATTAACAATAAATATTATGGATTATTTCAATATTATGAAAAGAATGTCCATAAGAAATACATTTTACATATTGCTATGTTTTATGCAAAAATTATTTTATTATTACTTAGAAATACTATTTAGATAAATTAATGTATCCTATGTATATTTTTGTAAGGTAATAAAAAAAATATAAAATCATATTTTCTTTAGTTTACAATATAATATTATAATATTATAACATAAAATCAATACCTATTTTTTTTTAAATTTCAACTAGTGATAAAAATAATCATGATCCGTGTAGGTACAACATCAAATCATGTGTGAATTCCAAGACAGTTGACGTCAATCACAAAGTCCCGTAAGACGTAAATAGATATATTTATAATACGCTAAAAAAATATGATAAGAACTTTTGTCCATATATAATTTTGTATATTATACCTATGTATAATAACAGTCATCAATATTTCTATACATTATGAATCAACTATTTAAAATTTAAAAATTAATTTGAATACATAAAATAAATATCAATTAAGAAAATTAAACCGAAGTATTTTAACATAAAACAAGAGATTCTAATTTAAAATACAAATTTAATAACTATAATCACTAGCCCGTATAAAATAATCTATAAAAAATTATGACCATCTAAAGAAATATTTTATTTTGATAAACATTTTAAAGTAATACTTTATGCAATTTTGCACTAGTTAGATGAACTCTGGACAAATATTTGATAATAAATTATAATATCATTAAGCAATAACTTATCAAGATAAGCACTGTTAAAAAATGTTGTTTGTAGACTTAGGAAACACATTAATTAAAATTGTTTTATTGAGACAAACAACAATTAGAAGAAGAGTCTTTAAAATTTCAATTGACTTATAAATAAAAATAACTAAACAATTCTTAAAATATTAGGAAAAAGTTCACATTTGCAAACTAAACAATTCTTCATGAATTATTTATTCAAGTAGCATTTAATTGACATATTATAGAAGTGATGGACATCAATCGTTTAAAAATCACACCTATGAAAATGATTGTAAAATATAAATATATAAATCTTATACTTCTATGAATAACTAATAAAAACTAAAATTAATCATGGTAAAAATGTCTATGCATAAGAAGTTTTAATTATTTTTATACTTAAAATATTAATATAACTAATAGACATTATTTGTAACTACGTACAAATCTAAAAAAAAGTAAATAGGTACATAATATGTTTAATGTTAAACATAATATCACGCGATAATTCGTATGTATAAAGTAGGTATAATATAGTTAAAAAAAATAATATTAAACCATTTTAACTGTTATTCGTCACAGAAATAAATTCAAACGCAAAATAAATGCAAAATGTTAGTTAATATTTTTAAATTTAAAATTTAAAATAAAATGATTGATATCATAAATACGAAATAATAACATAGTAACTAGTATTGATTCCTCAGCTATATCACAACTTCAGTATTATATCTGCTAAAATATAATTTTAATTACATAATAAGTTTCGATAAATTGCTTCACGCGGTACGTAATCAAATACAATTAGTTTTATCCCACGCGCGGGGTCCAGGAGAGAAAAATAATTACCATTATATGGTATTATGTGGTAATAGGTATATATAATATAATATACAGTATATCATGTATTAGTATGTGTATACCTAATATATAAGTGGTTCACATAATAGAGCAGTATTATATTTATTATATTATATAAAAAAATATAGTAATAATGATCTCCCAGGAACTCACAGCCATCAAGATCAAGGTTTTTATCTGAACGATATACCTACGTATTACGTATTATTTTTCGTACATATATTTTATTATTATTATTTCTACTGTGTACTTGCCCACAAAAAACGACGAAGCTATTTCCTAACCAAACAATACTATAAACGTGTATATTGTTATGCCGTTATGCCATTATGGCAATCGTATTTTATGGTTTTGCCGACGGGCGGGCTACAATATGAGTGATTTAACCCAGCACAACTCATGCCCCACTCCCACAAACACACCAGCCGATCGAATGATTACAAATTAAAACATTGAAAGAGTTACGTCGTCATCGTCGCGTGCTCGCGTCGGTCGTGTACCTATAACTACATTTTCTAGTGGATATAAAATTTATGTTTTAAATTTTTTTTTTCATTTACGATGCGTCTCATGATGAAAACACAATATTATTATGTCGTACACAGCGAAGGCCTCCAATAATTTTCATCACACACTTTTCTCGTAGTATCACATTACTCACACACGCTGCTGCTACACGTATAATAATAAATTATATTTTATAGCGTTACTATTGTCTATTATAGAGCTTTGAATCTGTGATGTGCCATATTCACCACGGGTGCAACACGTTCTCCCGCGGGCCTCATTAAAATATTATTATATATGTGCGCAATTGATACGATTAAACTCCAGTGAAAAATCGTAATCCAATACACACGGCGATTGATATCGGTATAATATTATATTATATCATAATATGATTACGCGGTGTCGACGATTCAAAGACAAATAAGGATTTTTTTCAATCAAGCCTTTTTTTGTGCGCCAAAACTCGTTGCAGTTTATAATATTATATACATCATCATAATTCACGATTTTTCATAAATCACGACTCCCTTCCTCACCTGTTGCCGAAACATCACCACCCCTCAATGCACACCGCAATCTTGGGTCACTGTGTTATTGAAACGATTTTCGAAAATTAATTTCCCCTACGGCTATTATTACCCGACAATAAATTTATTTTCAGGAGCTCTTGGTAAACGTATTATTATTAACGCTGATGTTACGCAATGATAATTTTGTGATCAAAGACCCTATTTTATTTTATCGCGCCCGCGTATAATCGGCACATCCGTAACACATAATATAATATGTTGTCGATTTGTCGAATATAATATACGACAACACGATAAAATTACATAATTTATATATTATTATACCAATAAAATCGAAATATTATTCATCATATTTATTTTCATCACCCCTGCGTAGGTACTCAATAATAATAAAAACAAAGCAATTTTAAAACAGGTGCAATTTTTATTGATATTTCTAAATCTCTTGGTACATCAGTCACCAGAATCTCTATTTTTTTTTATAAACAGTCTATTTATTAGCTAATCAATAAGATAGTTTTTAACAAAAAATAACGTGCTATACGCTATACCTACTATATAAAGACACAAAACAATAATAAAGAGGAACAGACGAACCCTTTTAAATTTTTCTCCTAACTTATCATTTAGAATACTGATATTGTAAAAATTTATTAAGAAGTAAAACGTATTATTTAAACATATTATTTTTAAAGTATTTGACAAAACCATTATAGGACTTAAAAAACACGAAGAAAATAAACATACCTACATTATTTTAATTCACCAATAAAATTGTAAAATACTATACTAGCAATTTTCGCTTAAAATAATCTAGACAAAAACGAAATATTATGCAACTTTATGTTAGTATTAATAAGGCTATAATGTGTTCAGTATCAGATTTTAGCATACAAAATATATAATTGCAATAATAACTAGAACGACAGATCTAAAACTAAAACTAGGGCGTCATGACAGTAGAAATAGTTATGTGTATGACAATGCTTTAAGAAAATTAACTAAATAATTAATAAAGTAAATTACGCGATTTAACATAGTAGGTATAGAACAAACATTTCGAACCACATTAAAATTTAGTTGTTTATTTATAATCTTTGACCAAAGATAGGAATTTAAAAAAAACAAAATGTAATACATTTAGTACTATATAAATTATATCCTATGATTTTACTTACAGTTATCACTCTCATTTTTCAGCAAGTACATATTTTGTATTCCAAATGTGTTATTTGACTAATGTGATGAATATTTAAAAAAAAACGACACTTCTGTTTGAACTTGTATTATAAAATTCACTATTATTATAACATTAAAACTCTATAAAAAATAGATTAGTTTGTTGACGCAGAGTACAGTATTAACAAATCAATATAGAATTTACGACGCGAAACACGTACTCAACGTCTTGCGACGAGAAACGCCAACGGCCAACTGGTTCGTGAAACGATTACATTCTCGATCGGGCAAAAATTTAAATTATCACTAGTCCATTCAACCGAGTAGCAGAAAACTAGCAGTTCGCAGACATCGGTCGGTTACTAGCGCTCTCCGCGGCTTGTTACCACACCGATGACGACCACATGCATTTTGACAGTAACGCCGCGACCTATCTAATATAGATAATATAATAATATACACTATTCAGCTCAGTTATATTTTCTCGACAACCCACGTCGTCCCGACTGACAGACTCCCCCAAGTAGAAAAACAATTTCCAATGTCACTTTTAGATTTTAATCGATACAAATACAAATTAGGTATATCCTATAGGATATTAGATATTTAAGTATTTTGAGTTAAAAAATCATAATTTATTAGCTTATGACATAAGGCTTATGTAAACGAAACATAAAACATTTGAATGATATATTTTCCATAAATTTATTAACCTTTTTTTGTGGCACTTTATGTATAGGTACATTAGTATTGTAAATATAATAAATATAAGTTTTAAAACTATTTATATTTACCAATATATAGAAGTTGTATAAATAAATGCATTATTTTCAACTTAATATTATTATGTATAGATTCTTTAACACGAAATTTGAGTTTGCTACAAATTAATTCAATTTTAAACTGTTATTTTGCATTTTTTTTAACGTTTTTCAATTTTTCATTATTAGTTTCAATATTTTTAATAATATAATAATTTATATAATGTAGAATTATATAATGTAATTATATATCATATTGCTATTAAATAACAATGGTTTTTGTCTATAAACATTTTGTATTTTGTACATTCATCGCACTAAATTAATATCTTTACATAATTTAAAATATTTAAAGTAATTGGTTTTCCTTAGAATTCTCTTCAAGAAATTTAAAAACAGATTAAATTAATGCCTTCATATGTAAATTTGTAATTTACCATTTTAGATTCTGAGTGGAGCAAGGAATGAAAGTATTTTACCATGATGTGTGTGTTGGTACGTTTTGGGGCAGTAAAAGTGCTTAGATTTTCGACTTTAGTAACTCTTTCGATAAGAAAGTAAATCTAATTGGTACTTTGGGGGGTAAAAAGTAAAAAATTCTTAATATTTTTCTAAATAATTGGGATAAACAAACTAAAAATGAAGGGAAAATACGGGAAATTTTATGCACAATCAGTTTTTGACAAAATCGTTTTTGGTTTTTGATGTAACGTTAATACATGAAGTAGATACATGAAATTTTCAACAAAATGTTTGTATAATTATATTCTATCCACCATGCAATTTTCAAAAAATTTCGACTTAAGTTGAACTATTTATAGACATACGCAATTTTCGATCATTATTAGTTTTTTTTAAAATTAATATCGATATCAAAATCTATTTGTTGGGTAGAAAATCTTAAAAATTTAACACAAGGTTCCTAACATATTGTTACAATAGCAGTTGAAAAATAAAATAAATTCATAGTCACATTTTTTTTTTTATAAGTATTCAAAGTTTGAATTTTTACAAAATACGTAAAAATCACAAAAATTCGCAAATTATTTTAAGCTAGAAATTCATAAAAAAATTTCTTTTTAAATCTAAGATTTGAAAATTTTTAATAATCTATTGCTATAATAATATATCCTAGACAGATAAACCGTCTTCGCTCAGAATCGTTTTTCTTAAACAATGATATAATATAATTGGATTCAAATTTAATTCCATCCGGCATCCATTACAGTAACCCACTTGTAAATTACTATACAGCAGAGCGACATCCACGACTTACCCGCTTTTTTTTCATTTAAATAGAATTGTCCTACAGTACTTGAACTAATACGTGGCCGGGTGACTATATAAATTAAACCACACCTCTTATACCTAAGTTGATATATTAATTCACATCATTATTTTTTATTTCAATAAATTTTATATTTGAACAACTATTAAAAATGACTCATGCCATTACATAATAATTATTTTAAATCTAATAACATAATAATTACAGACGGTACTAAACACGTACGCCAGTGTATTGCATATTCAAAACGCCTATAATATTTTATTATAGCTACCTATAATTGTATAAATGTTCTTACGGTCCTTTTGAATTATAATTTTAATAAGAAGTAGATACTTGATTAATAGATTAATATATCACTATAAATTTGTATAATATGTTTTTTTAAATAAGTTTATTAGGTTATATAATATAATAATATAGCATAATAAATTATTATAGTGGATGTACACATACACTATGCATTAAATGGGTACACCGAAATAGGTACCAACATTAAAAATATATTGAGAAAATACCATATATATTATATAATTATAAAAACTAAATAACAATGTGTACGAGTTGACTAAATGATTGACCCCAAACCACAACTAAGACTAATGCTGGGTTGCATAAACAATCAGTCAATAACTAAAAAAAGCTGGTAAGTGCGGCTGTCGCTCTGCATTACAGTAGGTTACAAGTGGGTTACTGTAATAGATGGTATTATATTTGAATTCAATGATGTAATATCACTGTATACGAAAAACGATTCTGAGTGAAAATGGTTTATCAGTTTAGGATATGTTATACTATATTAATTATATTGTTATAATTTAAAAAAAAAAAAAAAACGTCGTCTGTAATTATTTAATATTATAAGATCGTGAAATCGTATTACGTTTTTTCTCCTTTAACCGCATTTATTTCGAGTACCGTTTCGAAAATCGAAAAATGACTTCTCTAAAATACCATCTCAAGAACATTACCTTTCAGAAAAGATGCTACACTTGATACTTTTGAGCAAGTTTAGAGGGAGAAAAGTATTTACAGTCTTACAGAATAAAAAAGAAAAAGAAAAAGAAATAAACATCATTGTAAAACCAATACATTCCTCGCTCCGCACTCAGAATCTAAAATTTAACGAATCAATAGCGAGCTAATTGTCCTTTAAATACGATTTAGTGACCTGTGATTGGTCCGTTAAATGTTGGTAAACCATTTTATGAATTTTCATTATGCAACTCGGCATTATAGTGAATGACAACTAAACGACTGACTGTTGGCCAGATCACGTGGTGATCACGCTTATATTATATATAAATTCTAAAGTGTAAAGACCGTAAAAATTTCACGATGCACCAACAGTCGAAAATATTATTTTAGTGGCTGTAGCACGGATAATAATAATATATACGTGTCGTGCGGAACGATTACTCTAGATTCTAGAACAGTCTCACCACAGATACAAGATATATATTATATATGAATAATAAATTAATAATAAATAAATTGACATCGAGTAATGGGGTAAAATATAGGTATTATTATTACATTTTTACTTAACAAGAATAATATTTATTATTTATGATATGATTTAAAATCAACAACGAAACTGATATCCTAAAACTGAAATAAATAGTTAATAAATAACTATCACATATTCACATCTCCTGCAAAATATTATCAGGTACGCATATAGAATTTATTGTTTATTAAAAAAATTTCTAAAAACTAAAGAAAACCCACTATAAGAACTTCTATTATGATCGATTTATAATCGATCTATATGAAACATTTTAAATAAAATATAACAGAAGGTATCTATACATGCATATTAGATACCATTTAGCTTAATTACAGTATTCACTTATATTACTCAAAATAAATATGTATTCAAAAAAATAAGGCAGAAGGTACAGCCATACAGTGGCTATACCTTATTGGTTATACACATCAGATCATCACACTCTATACATAAATAAATAGATACATATATTAGAAAAGTATTGTAATATTATTTTATATTTTAAAACAATAAAAGATATTCATTGTCGATGACTGAAAAAGCATTAGACACAGCAAGTAGAATAATTTAATAATAAATTATGTCTCTATTTTAAATCTGTCATCAGTCATTAGTCTGTGTTTAAAATGTCAAATAAAAAAAAATTCTGTATTGCTAAACCAGATTTAAATTTTTAGGTTTTAATTGAAATGTTATATTTTAAATTATAATATTCATTAAAAGAAATTTAGAAAATAAGATAATAATGTAGTAATATATTTATTATGTTTGTGTGTGTGTTTGTATTTATTTAATCCTATATACTATATTAAATTATATTATAATGTATTATCTATTTTATATGATCAAAATTTCAAATTATTTTAAAACCATGTAATTTGTGAAATTTAACATAAATATACATAGGCGGATGAATTAATTTATTTCCAAATGAATGTAGTTAAAAAAACATAATTGTTATTAACTAAAATTATGATTTGAGCTGCAAATGAAATTGACTTTAACATGTTGTTACAAATAGTGATCCTATGTGTCTAAAACTTGGAAACAAGTTTTACAAAGTTATACAACACCATTAGCAGATATAGTATACAAATACATCATTATCATCAATCATGTAATCTTAAAAATAGGTAGGTATACATTGTACCATATGTTAATTAATTTTATACATTTATAATAATCATTTACTGATAATTTACCGACCTCTTATATTATTTGGAAAACTTATTTATAAAATAATTAATTAATTATACGATATTGCATGTTGAATGGTGTTCAATCATAACTCAAATAGACGAGTTGCGCAATAATCTACCATGTTACCCATGTTATTATATATTCTACGTTGAGTTATAGAGTGTATTTATTTTTACAATGATAAAAATCTAAAATTGATTTTGTGACACTAAAAATGTAATTATCTACCGTTTAAGCCATCTAATAAAATCTATACTTTGGAAATTTAACATAAATTAATATTATACTTTAGATAAGGTAGTAACCATGAATTGGTACTGAACGATTTGGTAGAGGCTTTATGAGGAGCTCAAAAAAACTCATATAGTCCACCAAGGTATTTATAACAAATGAAATTATTCGAATTATCACTTAATAATAAAATTATCAAAATTTAATTTATAATATTAATTTTTCAAATTTTTTTTTGTCAACCTATTATTACAACCACAAATAATGTAAACTAAACATAATGCGAATGTTCCCTAACCTATAATCCATTTTTCATATATATCTATGTACAAACCTAAGCGAAGGGTTTATTTATGCGGAAATCAACTTGGAACCCATACGCCTGCTTCAGGTTAGGACGGTTATTAGGTACATTAAAGTAGGTACTTGTATACTATACTTTATATGTTGACTTATAAACAATATTTCAATTGTTTTCAAATTTATCATAACGTAAAAAACTTAAGTATAAAAATTCAATGCCTTCTATATACAAAATAAAATAAATACATAATATAATATTCAATGATTTAATTCACTCTTGCATAAGTCGAATAGGAAAAAATCTTTTATTTATTTTATTTATTAATATAATTGTTTCAATACACCAAGTATTTTTACTATGTGGAAAATCTAAAGTATAGTTCGCTGACTTGTAAGTATTCTACCTATATTATATTTTTGATAGTGTCTCATTACAAATATTATTAATATTAATAGTCACCTAAATATTGAAAAATATATTAATCACGTAATTTTATTATTATTGTATTTCAATTTTCTTGTCCCACCTTGTGGTTTGTACTTGCAGTAGAGAGATATCAATTTGTAAATGTATGATGTTTATGATATAAAGTTAGTTTTTTTTCACAATAATATATACGACAATCTGTACAATTGGTGCACGATAAACATATATGCTAAGAGCTAAAAATAACATTAGTACAAATGAGATAAGAAGCCACCCACTAGTGGTATTTGACTAGTTACTTGATTATCTAACTAAATATATAAATATAAAAATATATAAAATTATATAAATATATACAGAAGTTAATGACTTAAAAAACCTAAAAATTACCGAAAAATAAACAATTAATAATAATAATAAATTTAATGTTGTAAAAGAATCCCTATAGTTAATTATTAAAATTTCTTAAAATAAATAATGTATTTTTATGAAAATTCAAAATACTTGATTTTCTTTGAAATTGAATTTATCTCTAACTGTTATTCAATACAATTAAATGTTTTACATTAAGTAAAATAAGTAGATATTAAATCCTGGTAGGTATCTATATATAATATATAAAAGAGTCTATGACGTAAAAAATATTCCTACCCCAAATTTTATTTTAGTGAAGATGTTAAAAATTTATATTTTATATTTTATATAATCGTATTCAAGTATAAATAACATGATATATAAATGACATTATTATATTATTGCTTATATTAAAAATAATTAATCTAAATTAATATATTTTTGGTTAAACATGACGTAACTATCGTACTAATCACATATCTACAAAAATATTTTAAGACTAAAGATCAAATTCCTGGTAATCCTCACCGACGACTAAAAAGAAAATGGTGCAGAGACCTCCAACTAAAAAAGGCAGTTAATTAAGAAGTTTAAAAAAAAAAAATTTTTTTTAAGTCAATAGGAAGTGTCACTACTGGATGGCTTCTTCCAACAACTCATTCATCATGTCATTGTAAATAAGCCCATATTCTTATTGTGCCTCAGGGTACAGATTCTATATTTCATATGAAATAATTTTAAAAAAAAGACTAAAGATATCTATTCTAAAGTATACTTAGGTATGTAAGACAAATATAAGCAATTGATCTATTAAATTGTATATTGTCATTTATGTATTCCAAATATATAGGGTTAACCTAATCATCATAATCGTCATAAATATACACAATAAATTAAATGCATGTATACTAAAAGTTCTAAATAAAAAAAAAATTAAATGCATCATTGTTGAATAGTGAATACATATTACACAAATTACTTATTAATCGTTGTAAAATAAGTGTGCAATTATAAGCTGTATACAATTGCATCACAATAAATTGAAAACAATAATGTTATATAACTCATTTTCAATGGAAATATAAACCGAATATTGCAAAAGTACAAATGAATGCTATTATAATAAAATATTAATTTTCAATTTTGTCACTTATTATAATATAATTTAACTACCGAAATAATTTTATTAGTTAACCTGACATACATCTATCTATTTTATTGGAAAGTAAATTTAAAAATCTTAAGAATATCTTGTTTTCTAACTGAACTTTGAAAATATTGAAAAGTGTAACATTTCATATTAGGCTACAGGTATGCCAATGAAGAATTTTACAGACATACGTTGTGTGTGTGTTTTTTTTAACTTGTAACAAAATAGATATTAACAGCTTATTTTTATAAATAATTATGCTTATTAAACAATAACTTTTTACAGTTTTCTTTTTTAAATTTTGCTTACCTACAAAATTATATGCATATTTTGCAAATTTGTTTGAATAATGATATATTTTATCAAAATATAAATTTTCTAAACATCAGAGTTTTTTCATATTGAATAATATTATAACCCATTAATATTAAACCAACAATTATATAAATTTTGAGTAATTAATACTTACAACTAAAAATGAAATAGTATAAAAACTACGGTAACATATTGTCTTCGTACAATTTTAAATGAAAAATTAACAATTAAATCAATAGCAAATATATGATTACTACACTTACTACAGTGTCGAGTGCTAGATCTTCTAAATTTTTTTTTGTAAATAATCAAGCCTGCGTGTTTTTGGTTATAACTATAAAGATTGGATTTTATAGATACTTTTTATAAATAACAGGTAAATCAAATATTTAAATACAAATGTCATCTAAGATGGCACCAGCAATGGTTATCTTACTCCACCAAACTTAATCAAATAAAACACAACACAGAAAATTGGACATTTCCCATCGAAACACCCAGAAAATTCGAAGTCATCATAACGAGACTGAGAATCGGCCACTCTCAAATTTCGCACAGTTTTTTAATGGCTAAAGAAGATCCTCCAACATGCGCAACATGCGGCGCCCAAATTACCATTAAACACTTACTCACCGAATGCCGCACATACCACAACATCCGATCAAGCCTCAACCTTTCCGAATCACTCTCCGAAATACTTCAAAATCATCCCAAGGCCATAACAGACATCATCCAATTCATCACAACAGCAAACCTTCAATCCAAAATCTAGAATTAAGTTCTCTCGGTTATGTTTCTTACTGTAAATATTTAATTTAAGCTATTCATATTTTGTAAGCCCAATGGCCTATGCTGCCGAGGGTTCTTTCCTAATAAAAAAAAAAATATTTAAATATGTGTACACGAATCTTACTTATTACAGTCTTCCAATTAAATGTTATATTGCAATTTCTGTTTATTTCACATGATAAGATTTACAAATTATTTTATCTTAGATACCCAATTTTTCAATGAAAATATAACTACGATGTACATTTTCACATTATAGTTTTTCTAATAGTATAAAAAACATTATATTGATATGGCCATTTGGATTTTGTAATATTATTAATATATCAATAATAATAATTTATTTGCCAGCATATTCCAGGTCCAAATGGAAAATAGTAAAATATAAATTTAAATACACAGGCTAATGGTCCTTGTTGTCGAAGCCTCAACCTCCAATTAAAAACAAAAATTTTAATATGCCTTAGAAAAAAATGAAGTAGGTACATATATAAAACTATTAAATCTTAGTTTGAGGTAACGTATTTTAAATAACAGCAATACAATTTTCAAAAACACAAATTATAAATGCATATAATCATAAATTTTAATTCAGAAAAAAATGTATTTTAATTTTTTAATTCCAATTATATTATTTAAGTAAGTAGGTAATTAACAATTTTATATTTTATGTTATATTACATAAGTAAATGCTTAATTATGTAACATTAATGTATTTTTCATTGCAATTAAATCCGGTTTTTAGTTATCACAAATAATTATTGAAACATCATTTTAATGTATTATTATTTAATATTCTTTCATTTTCTATATTATTATTTTTCTTTTATTAAATCGACATCAGATTATATCAGTTATTTGTATTTTTAATATTTTATTTTTATTTTTTAATATTATTATTTTATTACAACTATTTAATGCATATTATTAATTAAACTTAATATAGTTTACCTATATATTATGCAAGACTATAATACATTTATCCATTTATGTAAAAAAAACATGAATAGTACATTTATAAGCGATTTAAAAAAAAATCATAATAATAAATTCTTATATAAGTATTATTATGTGTTATATACATAACAAGTGGACATTACACCTATGTATTGTATTATTAATAAGAATGACTGTCAACATAACTAATTTTAAGTACTTTCAGCTTAAATAAATATAAATTTAAATATTGACATATTTTTATGAGAAATAAACACAAATTCAATTAATTTAATATCAAAAAACACACCTTAATTTTTTTTTAAATAATTTGTAGAATTCACAATTCCAACGTAAATGAAGCATGTTTTATGTTAGTGATATCTATATACAGTTTAATTTTCAAAAATTTTCGACTTTTTTGAATTATTTATAGACCACTGAAATTTTCGATTTTTTTGAGAATTTTTTTTTGAAGTGTCGGTAAAAAAATGTTGGACGACCAAAAAAACTTGAAAATTTAATACACGGTTCCTCATGAGTTGTTCTTATTGTAGCAAAAAAAAATTAAAAATCGTAGGTCACAATTTTTTTTAATAAGCGTTTACAGTTCAACATTTTACGAAATCTGTCGAATACGCGAAAATTTGCAAATAATTTTGAAGTTGAAAAATCATAAAATTTTTTGCGTTTATAACTAAGCATTAAAAATACAACACTAAGTTTTCCATAAGTTTTCCTTCAAGTAGCTATAGAGAAAACTCGAAGCATCATTATAGGAAAAATTTTAAGTGCGTTTAAATTTTAAATTTTTACGAAATAGCGTAACGATAACGATTTATCCTCAAACGATTTTAAATATTTGTTATTATTCAAAAAGTATAAGTCGTAGATACTTGAAAATTTTATCAGTTATTTAGATTGACATTTTCTTTACATGATTTAATTTTCAAAATATTTCGACTTTTTTTGAGGTATTTATAAACAACTGAAATTTTAAATTTTTCTGAAAATTTTTTTTTGAAGTATCGATAAAATTTTTATGGCCCTATCAAAATACTTGAAATTTTAATACAAAGTTTCTCATAAGTTATTCTTATAGTGATTAAAAAATTATAAAAATACATTGGCACAATTTTTTTTTATTAGCATTTGAAGTTCAAATATTGACTTAATACGTAAAAATTACGGCAATTTTCAAATTATCTTAGATCGAAATTCATAAAAGTTTTTCTTTTTAATTCTAAGATTTGAAAATTTAATACAAGGCTCATAATATAGTTTTGCAATAGCAGTTGAAAAATAAAAGAAATATATAGCCAAATTTTTTTTTACATGCATTCAAATTTTAATTTTGACAACATACGTAAAAATCACGAAAATTCGTAAATTATTTTATTCTAGAAATTCATAAAAAATTTTCCTTTTATACCTAAGATTTGAAAATTTAATGCAAGGCTCCTAAAATATTTTTATAATAGCAGTTGAAAAATACAAGAAATGTATAGTCACATTATCTAAGATTTGAAAATTTAGTACAAGATTCCTTACAAATTTGTCAATCTTTATCACAAAAAAAATGTCCACCGGAAATGCAAATTAAATTTTTATTAGCATTTGAATTTCAAATATTGACAAAAATTCGTCAAAACCATGAATATTTGCGAATTATTTTGTAGTTCAAAATTCATTATATTGTTTGTATTTTTATCTAAGGTTATAAAATTCAACACCAAGTTTTCCATAAGTTTTGCTTCAAATAGAGAAAATTTGAAGCGTCATTATAGGAAAAAATTTTTGAGCGTTTGAGTTTTAAATTTTTATGAAATTGCGTAATGATAACGATTTATCCTCAAACCAGGTATATGTATATCTATGATAATATAAGGTATTATGAATTATGATAACTACATGATAACTACAATAATTGATTAATCATGCCTTATGCAAAATGCGTCTTAATTGAAAAATAAAATATTTGTTTCAAAATAGAATATATGACAATATTTAAATATGATATATCCTAGACTGACAAATCATCTCCGTTCAGAATCGTTTTTCGTATACAATGATACCTATCATTGCATTCAAATTTAATCCCATCCATTACAGTAACCTACTGTACAGCGAAGCGACATCCACGACTTACCAGCTTTTTAATTATAATCATGGGTAACAATATTGCGGTTTTAATGTTTTATAAGCATATAATATATAGTCTTAAGTATCCACATGCACAGTTCATTGGACACGTATTTACCTACGAATAAAATATAATAAATTTGTTTTTCAATTTTTGTGTTGTATTATAGTTACTTATGAATATATAAGGTATAAGTATTGATATAACCCGTACACAGTATTGTGAAATTATATTAACCCAACCCCGACGACAACGGTTATATCACTGAAACACCTACGGCGGCGGTCACTTATAAACAATTATGACGCTTTAGTAGCTCATTACTTATACTACTGCAATACTACGCGTGTACATTGTGTACAATGTACAATATTATTAAGTAATGTATTATGTAAATTGCAACAAGCCGACAGGCAACAAGATAAAGGTATAGGAAACCACGCATAATTTGATAGGTATAGTAGGTACGTATTAAACTTATATACCTAAATCTTACATACAAGTTGTGTTGCCGTTATGCCTGTTCGGTATCATACAGAACATGGTCTATGGATATGACAGATATTGGATATGAAAAAAAAATTGTATTTATAAGGTAAGGAAACGTTTCATATCGTTGTAAACGAATGGCGACGAACTCTTTTCCTATTCACCTCTATTCATATTTCATATAGGTATAGGAATAATATTAACAAATGTTTTGAAAATTTGTTCCAAAAAAAAAAAAATACAAATAATAATGTATAATTTGGTAAACCAAAAATAAATGATGCTTACTTTGTAAGTCTATATTATAATGACATGGAATTAAAAAATTATGATATTCTTGTTTCTTTAGTTATCGTATAGCATTGATTAATACAATACTAATTTATAATCACTGTTATATAATAGGTATACATGTATAACCTACCTATATATAATACAAAGGGAAATAATAATAAAATTAATGCAAAACTTCAAAATAAAGTATCTATGAAAAAAATTTTGATACCTAGAGGTAGGTTTCCTTTGGAGTGAAAATCCGCATCTGTAGACGATAACTGAATTTGTTAATTTAAAAAAATATAATAATGTTTCGAATAGGTATGATGATTATGTTCTTGATGACTTCTAGCTATACATAACAACCCTAATACGTCTCTACACCTCAGCAACACAAATATATAAAAAAACTTATTAAAAGGTAATATCAAATACGCGCTTTGTGTCTATTGCACATCTGTAGAATATTTAACTAAGAATATTATTCTAGATGCTCGCACACGCCACACAGTACGTACTACGTAGTCTCTCATGAGTTCGTGACGTCGTCACTGCGGAATAAATAAATAATTGTGTATAGTTGTAGTATATTATTGTATTTAGGTAGGTTGTTTTGTGTGTAAATAGTTCTGGTGACGAGCGGGTTCCGGTACCAACGATCAAGGTCGTGGCAGTAGTCACTGTCATCTATTGGTGGTTACACGATATTCTTACGTAACACTGTTTTTCAGATGATCAGTCAGTGCCTCAGTGGTCACAATATATTATAATCGTTCGAAAACTATACGAAACTCCCAAATCCCAAACACACGGGAATAGCCCGTGCAAATGGATCGAAATGTACAACAATAATTGTGTTCAATAAAATATTATTATACTATCATAGTATAACAGTATAAGTATCACGTATAGCGTATACAACCTTAGAACAACAATGATAAACAAATTATGAATATATTATATAATACTGTGCTTAACTCGTTTAATTCAAATCTATTATGATTAGTGATTGCACACGGTCAATTAATTCTGTACGTGCAGTGCAATATGGCAATATGCAATATAATCATCAAATAAAAGTTTTTTTTTCTAATACAGCCACTCAGGAATAGGCCGATATTACAAATACGCGTATTAAACAAAAATAATGATTTCGAGTGTAATTTAACAAAAGTTTTCCCAAATGATATTGCACCACGCTTATCCCTAGTATTGACACATTAAATAATATATAGTTTTTAAATAAACTAATGCAGTATTATAATATTAAGATACTCAGTGTCAATGTATGCCATCTATTGTCTATATAACATAAAAACTAATAATATACTGAATTTAGCTTTGAGTTGAATACCCATGTACTGAGTGGGTAGCATACCAGCGGGTTTTAAATAAATTATTTGCTAGAAAAACTATTGTTTAAACTTTTGTTATTTGTGTCTATATACCTAAATATAATGTGACTACAAAGTCTATAGAAAAACCTGAAAAACAGATCGTACAGTCATATAGATTCTTTATTCTAGATTGATTGTTGATGAACGAATATATAATAATAAATTGTAATAAATTAAATGCGTAACTGAACAATTTTACCAGTCGAAGTAAGACCTCAAAAAAAAAAAAAAAAAAAAGTGTGTGTAATTACTAATTAATATGAATTTTGTTTAATGCGTGCGTATTATAATACTATAATAATTTATAACATAGATACTTAATATGCCGAAGTTCCTTCGCTGGTTGGTTCTTCCCTCAAGATATTCAAGCTCATTAATTATAATTTTTTAAAAAAAAACCATAATTTATGCTTATTGTACTTTTTTTTTATGTACAGATTGTATAATTTCTAGATTAAAAAAAAAAAAAGATACATAATATTAAACGCACACGTCATGATTAATTTGTATATATTATTATGAAGGTATAAAATAGAACTATATAGAATGAAAATTTAAAGGAATTGCATAGGTATCTTAAAATATGTGTTCTATAATACCATTTGTATAGGAAAAAACTTACTGATCTAGCCGATGTGCATGTGAATTGTGAATATAAAGTCACTATTCGCGCGTAGGTACCGCCGGGTACGCCTACGATAATATTATTATACCTAAGGCGTATACACTAGCTATGCGAGTCGTTACTCGTTGCTGTTGCATTATTACAGGGCTGAATTTAATTTTATATTGCAGACGGATTGTTTTAATTGAATAAAGTCAGATGAGTGATTTTTAAACTGTTACATAACACTCTTGTAGTCTTGTAGGACCTATTTATGTTAAGATTAAGCACTATATAATACTATACATTTTTTTTGTGGAGGGAGACAATGTTAAATCACAATTTCAGTTCTTGACAATAATATTATACAGTGATTGGAAAGATTTTTGCACCCAATCGGAAAAAAAAAAAACAATTTTATATTATACGCTTTACACATATAAGCCAATATCACACATTTACACATGTACAGTAACCAGTAAAAAGTTATATTATAATGGTATACCAATACTATGAAAACTTATATTTAAACGTTTAATAAGGCGTAAATAATAGGTACTTACGAGTTACGTGCTTATATTTTAACGTTCTAACTCCATTTCATAAACAAAAAAATATCATTGTACGCAGTGTTGAAGAGTTAGCTAAACAATAATTTTGAATAATATGTTGGGCATTACAGTCAAATTTGTGATGAGATGAAAAGTTACCAATGTATTATTTATTAATCATATTCTATCCTGTGTGGTTACACCAATATATACTATGCAATAACGGAATGTGTATAGAAATAAAAAATTTTAATAATTTAAATATAATCAGTGTTGTCGACACGCCAACGTAGTTAAGTATAATGTCTTATAAGTTATATTGTAGTCTTATATAATGCTTTCGCATCACACCACTAGACCAAACAACGTCGACTGATCAACAAATACTAGCAAATTAATACATATTTTCAATCTTGTTAATTTTCGATTACATCGTTAAATCGTCAAATTTCAAACTTTTATATTATTATTAATATCTAATACATAAATACATAACTACATAATATATAATACGTATAATATTCAGCTATGATAATCTCTAATAGGTAGGTATCATCATTAGTTATAATTAATAAATGCAAATTAATTTACAACATAGGTAAGTTGGTTAAAATTCGCAAAATATTTTTATAATTTTTATAGGGGTGTCACGTCATACGAAATGTACAAGTGCCAGACTCTTCTGGCTAGTACATAAGTGTTTCTTCATGTTATACGTTATACAATGTTACATAATTTATCGTAATACGTGGTTATTGGTTGTATACGTGTGGTTATTTTACTTATTGTAATACATTCATAATGTTAAAATAGTCTTAATAGCCCAATAGGTAATATAAAATATTACTCGGAAATGAAACATATAAAATTACTTTAGCAATATTTTATTGATTTCACTTATTTAGTAGAAGTACTTGCTAAAAATTAAAATAATATATAAGTAGCATACTAATTAATAATATTTAGATAACGTCTGAAATGAATGTAGGTACTATATAGATTACCATTCGATACACTGATACAGCAATTAATTTAACTAACGATAGTAATTCTTAAAATTACTTTGGAACAATAGAACTTAAAGGATAATCGTTTCAATTAATATTATATTATGTAACCTATGTTCATTTATTTATTTTCATAAATGTTTTTTTCATACACATCACAATAATATTTATAATTATAATTATAAGAAATTCCTATAAAAATCTACGAAGTGACAAATTAAAATTCAAACTTTTCAAAAACTCAACTAATAAATGATTATACATATTATTACATATTTACATATTATATTACACTATTAAACTATTATAACTACTCGTCGGTGCGGAGTTGGCATCTTTAGAGTATTATTATTTTCACCAAATCCTAGCAAAAAAATACTTTAATGAATCAATAATCATTTATCAAGTATATCTCATACATTATAGGTACAAACTACATAGAATAAAACTCAGAATAACATCATGAGGTCATGGGTATTGAGGGATATGCACGTAGTACGTTATATAATACCTATGTCGCATTGGCCTACAATATTTAATTTTATAACTAAACTCTTAAATTCATTAAGTCAATCATTTAAAGAACGGATTTATATGCAGCTATAATACTACATAAATTAAAAAAATAAAATTGAAAAATTTCAACTTTGATTACATTTTTTATTGTATTTTGTAATTTAATCTATTCTGTGCCAATTATACAGATTGTACATATTATTGTGAAAAATAATTTAAAAAAAATGTATATTATACCTATTATATAATCTATATAATATTATGATACATTATATATTAATATATACATCATTAAGCGATTAAGTATATTAACCCAGATCAAAGCGGTCGAAAGAAGAAACCATATAATATTATATTACACGGGTCGTGAATCGCGTTATGATAAATGTTTAAGGAAGATCCTTGCTATAGGCCCGTAAACAAAATAATAAGTCACAGTTGAAACGTCAATGTCCTATTAATTCATTGTTAAAATATTCGTAGCACATAGGTCCAAATGCCACACGACTCGAGTACTTGACATATTGTGCATCACGATATTTACTATCTCTTATAGTTTAATTAATCGTACATAAAAATTACAAACGATAATAGCCCTGCAATATGGACAATAAGTATCCTGTAGTCTGCATTATTATATAAATATAGCACCTACTAATCATCAGATCTAAAATAAAATAATTATTAACAGTGTTGTAGTCGTAAAAAAAGCAGAAGGTATATACTATAAGTTATAAACATCATTGGAATTGGCGTAATTCCATTAAATTTCAGCAGGTGAAAAACTTTTATCAGTCAAATAATTGTAATGATAAATTAAGTAATATTTAAAACTAATCGCTTTACTCGTATATTATACCTACTATAATAGATATATTTTTATACTTGATAACAATATGTCAATATATAACATTATAATATAAACAAATATCAAAATCCATATATTTTAAAGTTTAAACAGCGTATGTGGTGTGTCTGTACCATAATTTACATGGGTACATATAAAAATAAAATAATTATATAAAATTAATTATAGTGATAACATTTTAAAATTAATTTATAAAATATTCGACAATTCAATGAAATATAATATTTGTGTTTTGGGTCTCACTTTTGACAGCAAACTTACGTGGCGACCCCATCTGAAAAAACTAAAAACTGAATGTCAATCAAGACTAAGGACAATCAAAATACTTGGAAACAGCACCTGGGGATCCGACACAAAAAGCCTAATCACAATTTATAAAGCACTTATACTCTCACTTATTGGCTATGGAGACATCATATACAACTCAGCAAAAAAAAGACCTAAATACTTTGGATCCTATACACAACCAAGGAATTCGCTTGGCCATCGGAGCCTTCAGGACGAGCCCTGTCGATAGCATACTCTTTTACGCAGGAGAACCCACTCCACAATATAGACGCCATAGCCATATACTAAAATATGTGACTAAAATTAAAAATCTGACTGACCAAATCACCGAAAACATCTTCCACAGCCCTCTACCTAACAATATACTGCCCTCTCGAACCACAGTATTCGAAAACTTCAAAATAATCAGTAATAACTTAGATTTCCAAGCACAATCTCTAAACAAAATTCAACCTCCTCTCCCTCCGTGGCTCTGGTCGCCAAAAATCAACACCCAATTGGCCGAATACTGTAAACATTATACAGATAGCCGAATCATACTCAACCATTTTGCAGAAATAATGTCGCAACAATATCCGGACTATACACAAATATACACAGATGCGTCCAAAAGTCAAAATGGGGTGGGTTTTTCTGTAATCACAGATTGGGAGAACCATCTTTTTAAACTACCGTCGTCGTTTAGTATATTCACAGCTGAAACTCATGCTATTTACCAAGCACTATTAATCACCTCAGCTTCAAACCCGACAAACTGTCACATCATTATCAGTGACTCTCTGAGTGCCCTTACTGCAATCTCTAACCCCTACCCTAAAAATTAACTTATTCAACACATACAGAAATTAATATCAGAAATAAACACCCCCACATGTTTCATGTGGGTCCCCTCACACATCGGGATACCCGGAAACGAAAAAGCAGATACATCAGCCTATGAAGCCATTAGATCTCCACAGTCCATTAAAATCAACTCTACGTCCTCATTTGAAATCTTCAGCACGATCCATCGGAAAATAATGGAAGAATGGCAACTTTTTTGGGAAAATATTCCCCTTACCAACAAACTGAGAAATACTAAAATACTCGTCAAGAAATTAAACTATCCTCGAGCCAATATAGGTCACTCTTTCTTAACCCATGTACATCTCATCAAAAAAGAACCAGCACCCATATGCGATACTTGCAACGTAACTCTATCAATTGAACATATCGTAATCATCTGCCCCAAATTCACTGAAGCACGCAAGATACTCCAAAATCCAGCATCACTCTATCAAGCCTTCAAAGATGAAAACACAGTTGCAATCAGTACATTTTTCCATAATATAAACACTAAATACCCATTGTAAATAATAACTATAATAATGTAGTAAAATGTATTCCAAAACTTAATGTATACATATATATATATTTTATTTTCTTTTTCTTGTATACATTTTAACTAAAGTAGGCTAAAAACCTGTGTTGTTGAAGCCTTAATAAACTTTGAAAAAAAAAAAATATTGTGTTTTAATAATTATAAAGTTCAACATCTCCAGGTGCAAAGCATATATCTGTGCTCCTTCTCCATAATACCAGGAGGTGCAATTGCACCCTCGTTAAATTACGCCAATGATTATTGGAATCATTAGATATAAGTATGATATCCATAACATTTGGTGGTAACCCATTCGGCTTCCGTTCCTCAATACGGCTCCCATTTTACAAAAAGGTAAATTTCCTAACAGCTCCCGTCAAAAAAGTGTAACGGGTAAATTCCTAAACTGCTTTGGTTTTTACAACACAAATTCCTTACCAATTTAGGACTGTCTTAAAAGAAGTGTGGTTAAAAATGTCTTGTAGTACCTACTTTAAGTAAATTATTAAAATTATATAAAAAAAAAGATAATAGTATAATATTTAATTTTTAACGTTAAAAAATGTAAAAAATGTTAGCATAAATAAAAATACAAAAAAATCATATATTGAGTAAATTTTTTATATAGTCTATATACGTGCTATTTTATTTGATGAAAACTCGTAAATGATTTTTCGACGAGCTTTAGTTTTTTTTCGATCTCGGTGTAGTAAAAATAACTTCAAGCTTATTTTGCGTTTCAGATTGTATATTGGTTTTTCAATATTAACAATACATCCTATAATTTTTGTATTCCGTTTTATATAATATTTTGATACACAGGAACTGTATACACTATGTAACAACAGCATTACGAAGGAACGTAATAACATCGCGCAGTTATTATTATATAGGCTGTTTTGGAAGATAGGTGTGCATAATATGTCCAATAATTATTGTAGAGTACAATTATACAATTATACGCCTGTTTGAAAATTTTTTTCGACGGAAGCCATTTGAGAATTTACCCGTTTGTAAAACCTTTTTTGATGTGAGCTGTTTGTAAATAAGCAAACAATAAACGGGAGCCGTTTGGGATCCGTCGATAAAATCCTTCCAAATTATCCCGTGTTAGTATAATAAACCTGATCCAAATATTTGGATGTGCTTATTTTCACACCGCGCCGGTTTGAGCGTGCAAATGTTTAGTATGTGTTTCAGTGTTTGCATAAACTACCTTAAATTATATATTTTTGAAATTTGAAAGTAACACAATATAAAATATTAAAATATTAAAATTTATATTTTTAATATAACATAACTTATTAAGTATAGTAAACGTAAATATTTTTGTCTAGAATATAATAAGGTAGGGCTGACGGCATATTATTATAAGTAACCAGTAAAAGAGATGAATTTTTGATAAACTATAGCCTATAATATATATCATTTATAGGTATTTTATATAATTATTATTGAAGCTGCACTGTTACTTTATACTTTAACACTAATCAATTTGGAGTAAAGTAACTCACCTAAACGGTAGGTAGGCACTCAAGTTCTATTAATTTTAAATCAATTGTCCAAATTCTTATTTTCTGCTAATTGAATGTGTTTTAACAGCAATTTATCAATAATTTTTTTCCCGTAATTTTCAATAAGTTACTAAAAGATACTATACTAATTAAAAATGTATATATAAACTTAACGACAAATAAAGATAAACGTAGTAAACTAGTTAGATTAAACCTCCTAATGAGAAAATGTTTTCGTTTATACGGTTTACGGATTTTACGGTATCTCACTTATAAGGAATCAAAACTCCTCTTTCCAATAAATTTACTATAATATATATAAATCAATAATTTTGATATACCTAGGTAACTGGACATATTATAAAATTTAATCATTTATGATGGGTTTCGGCTAATCCATAAAATTTTTCGGGCGTTGCAATCAATAGACATGCAACATACATAATTGGTATTTTACTTACAAACATTTTCATAAAATCCACATTCATATTATATTTACACTTAATCAATAAGCCAAATTATATTATTCTAAATTACATACTAATTAAAACTTACATAGTAGACCACTAATCAAACAACTATCAACCACCTCAGTCCACAGTAATGTCCATAGAAAAATAGAAAACTCAAAATAGATTGGCCTGAGAACCTTCCAAGATTTTAAAATGCCTTTTATACAAAATTTGTGTCATTTTGTATTAATTTTGCTGGCACCCAACTAGATATTTTTCTTCTGCAAAAAAAAAATTGAGGAACAAGATATATTTTGAGTATAGGTGGTACAGCGGAAAATATCTAGTAACATATTATTTCGTTAGGAATTTAATAAATCTATTTTTATTTTTCATTGTTGATTTGCATTTCTATCCCATATAGCAAAGATATATCTTTTATATATTTATCACATATTCGTTTTTAGATAATGGCAATAATCTAAGCGTTACGAAGATCTGTAAGAAACAAATTGTGTTGGACCGAAAAACAAATCTATATGTGTGACTAATTAATTAATATTCTATAATAAATAGTTGTAATAATAGATTAATAAATACCTAAATTATTGTAATATTTAAACAAATTTAGGTATTTATAGTCAGTGGCGTATTTTCAATAAATTTTTTTTTGGGGGGGGGGGGGGTGGGGGTTTAAAAATTTTAAAACTCATATAGTAAAGCTTATTTCTTTCATCTTACTTTGAAACAAGGAATAACAAGAGATAGAATGAATACAAACAATATAATTTTATAACTGAAAAAATGTCACAATTTTAGTAAAATTAATTTTTAGGATAATTACATCAATTAGAATATCAGTTAATTTGTCAAATTTTAGATAGCTATATTACAGACAGTCTATCTACATCGTTAAATTATTAGAAAACCCGTAATAATAGTAACTTTTTTTTTGTTCTGGGGGGGGGGGGGGGTTGAACCCGACCCCCCACCCCCGTAAATACGCCACTGTTTATAGTATTCAAAAATAAATTTCTGGTACATCAGTCATATATCAACTTATATAGCTTTTTCGATATACATACGTATAGCACTACTACTATAACAGTAACAATTCCAAAGTGCTTTATTATAGGTGTTTTTGGAAATTTAAAAAATGTGTTAACAATGATTAATAGTTGTATTATAATATTATTTCATATGGAAACATTAAAACAGTAATAACAATACTACATATATTGCACAGTTATAATAATAATTCAAAACGACAATAGTTCATCATAATATGGTGAAAGAAATTTGATGTGTTGTAATATAATTAAACTGACCAAAGATTTACTTGGTTTTTATAAACCTATATAAATATACATAGAATTAATTCTAAATAATGATCGTTGAGACGCTGACTCTCGAGGTGTGTAAACTTTCTATAACATGGACAACACTGCCCTAATCTAACTTTTAAATAATATGCATCTTACCTTAATCCGTTTTGTTGAACTAGAAGTGTAATAATTGATAGTTGATGACTGATGACAGCATGAGGCTCAGAAATATCTGCACAAGATTCGTTTTGCATGTCCACAATATTGTAGGCATCTTCGATAAGCACTCTTGAACGGACGATGACACGAAAAACGTTCGATGGAAAATCGACGGACGCGGGAAACAAATCCGACGGCAGCGGCCTTTGTAACACTAAAGGTGGGTTTCCAGTGTTTCCACAATACCCGTTCGCGTAAATCCTTTGCTATGATTGGTTGATTAGGTAAGGTTACCACATGATTAACCACGTTACCGTGTTGTTGGACATAGCTGAACATTTTACGTGTACGTGGCACAAGGTAACCCGCCTTAAGGTATCTCGATAACCCGTTCGTGTACCTCGACCGAACTTACCGGACCGTTGTCCGTTACCAGTTACCACAATATTACACCAGAAACCGGTGATCATAGTATAGTGGAAACCCGCCTTTATCTATAATATAACCAGAATTCTCTAACCAGTGACGGCAGTAACCATGTTACCATGAACTACCTGAAAATGTTCAGTATTGAACCGAGCTTATTTTGTAATCGAAATTATTATGATATACCTACACAGTCATCATGGAATCAGTCCATAAAGTAACAACTTCTTATAATGGTGGGTGATACTTTTCAACACGTGGATTGTATATGTAAGTAAAATGCGTTTTCCATACTTAAAGTATTTAGTTTTTTTCCGTGTTTACGTGGCTGCCTGCAAACGGTGAACCATGAGATCACACGCGCGTGATGTTTCCTGAAAGTTACTACTAAAGAAACCAATATCCGAATCATGAGGATTCGATGGTATATCTTTATTTTATTTTATTATTATCGGTGCGCCGTAACTCCGCACGGATCGTCGCCATTTTATAATATATCACCTTAACTCCGCATACAAGGTTTTTTTTCGACACCTTAACTCCGCATATGAAGTTTTGTTTAAACACCCTAACTCCGCATAAAAGATTTTTTTTAACACTGTAATTCCGCACATAATTTTTTATAATGTTTAAATACAAAATACAATACATGTTATTAAAGTTAAATAAAAATAATATTAGACTGCAGATAATACTAGGTAATTATAAAATATAAAATTAATAATAATTAATGCATACAAAAAAAATCGTCATTGTCGGTATAAAATGTATCTAACAAAAATTATAATAATTAATGCATACAACAAAAAATCGTTAAAATTATAATGTAAAAAAATATAATATTATAATGTTAAAATAAATTAAAATAAAATATTATTAAACGAAGCCAAACTTTTTACAAAACTATATCTATGCGTTTGTATTTTCGACCATGCGGAGTTACGGATTCACAAAATATTTTTATTCATGCGGAGTTGCGGTGCGTCCATTATTATTTTCTCTCATTCTAATCATCATAATAATATGAGATGCAAAATGTAAATTATATCGCATTATAGTTAGAAAATTGCAATCCAGAGAAAGTGATATTTAGGTAAATTAAAATAGAACAAGAGTCCTTGGTTTCACAAAGGTGAAATGACTATTGGATACATAGGCGTGCGCAGACATTTGGTTCCGGGGGTGCATAGTATAAATTAGGGCCCACAATAATTTTGAAAGCCATTATAGGTACAGCAAAATTTATATATATATATATATATATATATATATATGAAATGCACTAAAAATAATTTATTTTTATTTTATACATTGTAATAAAATAAATATTCTATGAAATTCGACAATATTATCATCGAACTGAGTAAACCATTTATAGCTTATTAATAACTATAAAAAAAATGTTATATATAATGTTAAAGAACACATGATTCTGTTCGAAGGGAATTCTTATTTTTCGTAAAAATAAAAGCATATTAATACTGTTTTATAATACTTGAAAATGTCAAGGTTTAAAATGTACACTTAAATAATAATAATTATTATTATAGGGCCCTTGCTGTTTTGTGTGAAAAGTCCGAGGGCGCCCAGGCACCCTCGGCACCCCCTGTGCGCACGCCTATGATTGGATATCCTACGTGACCTAACTTAGAAGAAGTAGAAAATTCAACCAAAATACTAGACAGTGAGATGTATCAATAGGATGACTACAGATCAATGTAGCAGTATTTAGCAAAAACGATACAATAAAGAATTCAGAATTGTATGATTTATAGTCGATGTGGCGGTTGTAATCAGTTTTATTAAAAGGACAAAGACTTCAATGGTTTGATGAGAAAGAGCGATTGTGATACCATCAAGTCAGTGCTAGAAAGAAAACATCAAGCAAGATATCTCATAGAAGACCTTGGAAAATATGATATTTATTCGAGGAAAGTTTGTAAGGCACGCGGGAGTATACAAATAGAAAGAAATGTTTCACTAGGAGGGATATAATATGATGTATAATGTTGTGTTTGTGGCATGAGCTCACGAAGAGTTAAGAGAACCTGTAACTATGCAATAGTAATACTATATTCAATATCTAATTATATAGTTGTATTATAAATTTAAATGATTTATTAACTATACCTATCTGTCTGAGGTGAAGTTTTATAGATAAGATTATAAATTAAATGTCTAGTTTTAAAATATATTATAAATTATAATATAAAACATAATAATAAAATTATCATAACACAATTTCTGTCTGAGACGTTTCTCTTTTATTCCATTTCGATACCATTAAGTTTTTTTTTCGAACAATATTTTAATTTCTACCTGGAACATATTTATGTTGAGCAATTTCACCGCTGACATTTTTCTCAGGTGTTTGGCTTTTTTGAGGACTACCCGATAAAAAAAAATATATCTGTTGACTACAGACATAAGTGTTATTATATCTATTACATATATTATAGTACGTAACATGGACACCTAACAGGCGGTCGATTAGACATAAATACAAAAATGACGGCATCAACAGTGACGTATTTGGGGGGGGGGGAGGCTTGGGCCTCAAGTGGTAAATTTTTAGGGGCGCTAAATTTGGAGAGCATTTTGATATACCTAGTTCGGGACCTAGGTCATTTGGATGATAAAAAATAGTAATGATACTCAGATATTAAAAATATCATGTTTTTTCTTACAAATACATCTATTACTAAAGAAATTTAGGTTGGAAGAGGGCGTTTTTGTTTTCTTACCTGGGGTGCAAAATTCCTAAATATGTCTCTCGGCATCTAAGTAACTATAACTATATATTATAAACTATAATAAAGTAATAATATATTGTTTATACAAATTTAAACATATAGATAAACTCACTTTTGACATCAAAATATATGATTACACAATATGATATAATTAATACGAAATTAATAGCTAATTCAGAAAAATAATAGTGTTAAAAATTTAAAATATCAATGTTTGTATAAACCTAACTACATATACTTACTAGTTACTACAAACGAAACTTTATTTTACACATATTTTGTGCATTATAAATTAATAATATAAGCAAAGATAATCCCGGTCATACTAGATAGGGGTTTCTAACTTCTTTTCTTAAAAATATTTCAACCGATATATTTTTAATTTTGGTTATAAGTATAAAAGGCCTCAAAGAAAAATGTAACAATCTATATCTAAATATAGTGTGTAGTGTGCGCAAAACAAAAATTGATCAATTGATTGTTCAATCTTCATAATTATTACTATTTGAAAAATTATTCTTTTCTTTCTCTAAACATATTTTTCAATTATTATCAATGGAGGGCGGCCTTTCACCTGTGTGTTTGACACACACAGCATACACGATAAAAATTGAAATTCCAAAGTATGTTTTACAACTAAGGGCCGTTCTTACAATGTCCGGTTAAGTGTCGGTTAAGACTAACCGGTAGAATTCTATCGGTTAACTCATGATAAATTCTTCCGGTTAGTGTTATCAGGCACTAACCGAGCATTGTAAGAATGGCCCTAAGAAAAATTAATTTTACAATTAGGTAGTTAATTCTTAACGTTTAAAAAACAAAATTTTTGGTAGATACGCCCAAAAACAACATGGCTAATCAGAATACTGCCATTATTTTTCAACTCATAAATCATATTAATTTTTAAAAACATATTCATATTTAGGTGGACACTTGAAATACAGCTCAGTACTAAAATATGTGTATTGCATACACTAATTTGTTATATCGCGATTCGCAATTACAACTACTTGGAGAATTACAATTTCTAAATACTCAAAAGTTGTTATTGATAAGGCATAAATTATCTTAAATAATTATCCATCCTATTTCCATTAATGTAGGTATACATCAAGTTATAATTAAAATAATAATTTTATTTACTTGAAAATATAATATTGATTAGTGTAAAGTGGTAGTAGAAGACTATTCAAGATCGATACACAATTTTTATGATTCACAATATGTCCATATTATAAGATAAACATTTTAACCAGAAAAACAAACATATATAAGAATCCAGAATGGCAGAATCTATATTATCAGTCAGGCATAACCTCTTTTATTATTAATAAACAGCTAGAATTGTTTGGGTATGTATGGACTATGGAGAGAACTTTGTAATAGCAGCGACACTACTGAATCAAACATTAAGAAGACGTGATACTGATATTTACTGTCTCTGTCTTACAAGAACATAACAAAACAAATTGAACTCTCAACAGATCGAGTATAGGTCTATTAGTTTGAAAATTAGAGTGAGTTTACCTCTTATAACGTTTTAAAGTATCATTATCTAGATAATGTCATAGACTTGTTGGTATGTTTTAATTTAAAGGGGAGTTATGAGTATTTTAAGATGTATAAACAATTAAGAATTTTAAAATACTTATAACTCGCTTTAAAATTGAAACATAATAAAAAAACCTTAAGACATTGCCTAGATAATAATCTTACCTAAAAATTTTTAAGAGTACAATTTGCTCTAATTTTTAAACTAAAGAGCTATATCTGATCTGCTGAATGTATTAATTTGGTATGATGCACACTTGTATGACAGACAACAAAGTAAAGGTCAGTGTAACATCACCTTCAGATAAATAAAACTAATATTTTTACTAAGAAAATATTGCCTAATATAATAACAAATTTTCAAATTCCATGATTATTTGCTGAATACCAACCAATGGGATAATATTTTGTTTTAAAATCTATATAATTTTTAAGTGTTTTAACAAAAAAATAAATATATTTTATGATACAAGTGACTAATAATAATATTTTGACTAGTTTAAAGCATATTATATAAAACATACTATATTATTATTATTATTATTCAATTTGTTTCAAAAAAGAACAATAAGAATAACTGAGGTAATAGATAATAATAAAAATAAAAAAATAAAAAAAATAGATAGATACAACAGAGCGTAGAAGCCTCCCAGTGGAGGTACCATAAAAACTCAATTATTTTAAAGAAATAATGTCAAATATAATATACCAAATTAAATAAAGGTAATCTTATTTAAAGTATCTACATACTTATGTATTTTCATAAATAATAATTTAAAATTTAAAATATTATAAGTATATTTCACTATTTTAGTAACCTAAACTTTTAATTTTTTAAATACTTTTAAATTGTGTTCTAAATTTGTATGATGATACAACATATAATTATTTAAAGTGTTTAAGTGTTACACAATTTGCATCCATGACATATTCTATAATATAAATTCTTCATTAAAAAAAATTAATAATAAAAAATGATATTTTTTTCATTTTTTAGAAATTTAATAAAAAATATGCTTATAAGTAAATGTAAAAAAAAATAGTAAAAGAATATTTGTTATTTGGTGTTAGTACATTTATATAAAATATTATTTTTAGGCCTAATTTACTTTGGAATAAAGTACATTTGTCTCAAAGTTTTACAAATAACAAAAAATATCAGTAGTCTTAACATGATGTTAGTCATAACTTATATACGATAAAATAAACAATCAATAAATATAAATAAATTAAACAATAAAATATGACATAATAACACATACAAGTTTTGAATATAAAATATAGGTTTAATAATGTATAAGCTGACTAAATTATAGTTTGTTGTGTATCTCAAACAAATAACAATCCACTGGACGGAAACAATATTGCACTAATAGATATTTGGTAAATTACTAAGCTTAAATAAAGAATTAATTTAAATATAAAAGAGATAATATTTCATAAAGGTTTATTGTAATATAATAATTTCTAGATAATGTGATTTTGTATGCACACAATTTTCACATATTTTTTAGGTATGTTTAGTACATATGATATAATAATAATAACTGCATAGGTAACTAAAAATTTCTAAGACTGATTTTCACAGTAAAAAAATAACAAATCGTTAAACAATAAATCAACATGAAAAAAGATTTAATATCTTTAAAAATTTCTATTTTCCAGAATTCATTTTGAATGCAACTACTGTAGCATGATCTAACTTACCCGGCACACCAAACATTTTTCTAATAATTTCCTTTCTTTTTTGTCTGACTTCTCCTTGAGCTAAAGGTTTTCCATTAGCGTCTGCATATATTTCCATATCTTCTAATATATGACGTTTAGCGGCAGTTAATCGGGTTACAAAATCCAATAACAATGTTACTAAGTCTTTAGCTGTATCTACTGCTGGTCCTTTCCCAGACACTCCATTACGAATCAAATCTTCTGTTCTTAAAAGAGAAAGCTTGTGTCTTTGATATGCTTCAACGCTGGGAAGTCCTAAAAAATGTTTTTTAGATGTAAAAGTACCATTTTGGAAATAAAGTCATAAAAATATTATCATACCAGTAAAGTGGCCAACCACAGGATCTAAGTTATCTGATACGCCATCAGAAGTAATAAAAACTATATCATCTATATCAATTTGTGTTATGGACAAAGTCAAGTTTGACAGTTCTGGATTATGTCCATCAACAGGACCTAAAGCTCCCATGACATCTCTCATGTCTCTCATTCTGTGAACATCATGTGAGCCTTGAGTAAGTTCCCTTACACCATACTTGGAACTATACACATAACCCAAACTGTCACCAACATTACAACAACAAGCTATATAATGATTATCAACAGTAGAAGGAAGTACTACAATTGCTGTAAGTGTAGTCAAAGTTCCTTCTTCTTGTAGTATCATATTATGGGCAGCATGGAAGGATCTCAGTAAAGTCATAAGAACATCCTGCAATTATAAAAAAAAACATCTTTATGTGATGACAGCTGACTTATAAAAAGACATTTTAGCCAGAGAACCATAGGATCAAAATCTATTTAAGATAATACTACAACATTTTGATAAGATGTGGTCAAAAATATAGTTAAAAGTTTTAAATTTTATTTTGCTGCATTAAATTAATAGTTTAAAAGTAAAAAATTTTAGATGAATTTTATTAAAAAATTGACGAAATGTTTGGCGTTTGCGTTTACTTTATATAATGGCACAATAATCATGTATTTCATGTTTAATTTATTTTATATTCTTTCATCAAAAAAATATTAATCTTCTCTGTATATTTGAAATAATGTGCATTGTTTATAAAAATAAATACAATAGAATAAAAAATAACTGTAAAATAAATAATATTTATAGGGTCAAATTTTAATTTTTTTCTATTTTAAAAACCGTATACACTATAAATGATATATTTAATTTTTACTGTAGTGTTTTTAGGCGATTCTTTGTCTGATGTAAATATAGTTTTGTTCAAATAGTCAACACAACCATGGACAGCAGATCTAGCAGCAGTCCTAGATTTGACACCCCAATTAACGCCATCTGCCAACACCATT
Organism: Diuraphis noxia; assembly: GCF_037042655.1. Lineage (NCBI taxonomy): Eukaryota > Metazoa > Arthropoda > Insecta > Hemiptera > Aphididae > Diuraphis > Diuraphis noxia. The sequence continues at coordinate 8,937,160 of NW_028301713.1, read as the reverse complement.
ATTGCAGAATTCGCTCTGGTTACAATAGCAAAACAATCAGCAATCGGATCACCCGTATGACGATGTGTTATGGGATGCACTTCATATAAAGAACAACTGGCACCATATGCATTAGTGTGTGGGACATTCCAATTCTCAACACCAGCAACCAATGGATGTCCTAGAAATACTTGATATGATTAATATTTAATAACCAAATTTAAATGCATATTTTGAAGAAAGCAGAAACTCACTAAGCTTTTTTAAAATATTTTGTTTAGATTCTACATTCGAAGTTTCATCAGTTGAATCATTAGTTGATACACCGACTTTTTTTTCCCCATTGTCTAAAATTGAAACATTATCATTTAATTTGGTAATTTAGAGTAAATATGTTAACAGCATAAATTGTACAAAATACTTACGACTATCGTCTTCAAGATTATCGATAAAATTAATTTCTGGATCACTTGCTGACAAATGTTTTTCTGTTTGATTAACAGCAATAAGCCCACCGTGTGGTCCAGTCAATGATGATATAACTTCGTAACCTTTAATAGCACCTAGTTGTTGGGATGGCACTTCCTGCGGAGTTCTTCCGTGCAAAATAACTGGCTCATATTTTTTCACTTCATGACTAAAATCATTAATAGGTATATTAAACAAAATATTAAGTTTAAATCAATAATGGGTTAATACTGTTTGAAGTTTAAATCCATTCAGAATAATCATATTTCCCTGAACCTTGTTACTAATTTCTGGCTAAATAAAATATGTCGAAACACTTATCCATATTAATGGGGAATTCACATTAATAATGACAAATCTGGACAAGTTGCTTTCACTTTAAAAATATCTCTTCAACAGTGTCATTAACTAGATAATTATGAATAACATTCCTATATCACTGTCTGACATGAAGTTAAATATTTACGTATATTATTTGATAAATTACAACTTAGGAGAAGCCTCCTCATATTAAGGGGAAAATAAAGCCAGTTGTACAATTATACCCTTCCATCCTCTTCTAAATGTCATTATACCACTACATAAAATACTTCTCAAAATAATTCAAATACATAAGAAAATCATAAGGCTTGAACAGAATTGCAATCTTTGGTCCTGCAAAACCTTCCAATATCAGTAAAATTCAGTCATTCCATTCTGTTTCAATGAAGATATTTTTATCTATAAAAATTTCTATTCGTCGTCATTTGTCAGGCTGTTATTAAAAACTTAAATAATAGTCATCGTGCTAGAAATGAAAATAATAATAAAAAAAAAATAAGATAAAATCACTCACCCAGTAAGATATTTTTTAATGAAACGATTCGAAGCGTTCTCGTCATTCCTGGACTCTGATGGCGCTGAAAATTGCCTAAAGAACCCAGAGAATTTCTGTCTAAAAGACGGCATATTTTCTTATTATCGTCGCTATAGATACAATTATTTCATGGTTGTACGAAATTCTTTTCGTTAAACATTCTTATCTTATTATTAATTCTTTCTGTGAACACGTTCTGAATAAATAATCACAGGAAGTAATAAGAACGTATCGTATAATAAATAATAATATTAGCGATGACTAAATATTTTATATTATGAATTATTATGATGTTAATAATATTAATATACTCGAATCGAGTGGCAATTGGCAAAATAATAAATATAGATTTAACTTATCGATAGGGATATTAATATCAACGCATTCTATGCTGAATGCTGATTATAGCCTATAGGTACTAGACTGAATGATGAATCGTCGTAACTGATATGAGTAGGGGTGCTCAAAGTAGGTCATTTTTGAATTCTGTCGGTGTTGATAGTTGATATTCATGATAATAATATAGTTCCCATAGCATTTCCTGTTCGGTATTTTAGTAGGTAAATTGACAGTGTCTCGAACTAGCCAGTAGCCGACCATTGTCCATTGCCAAACTGTGAAATGCACACAAGGTAGTTGACCAGTAGCACACATGCATACTGCGTTAGTGCAAGTGCAACTGCATCGTGTCGTATTGCACTGTAAACAATAAACATTTTAAAATCGGCCACCTAACTTGTAAATACAGAACTAAAATGTATGATACCTATTGGCTAAGTTCCAAGTACTTAACGATTACCTTGCCAGGTATGATAATTATGCCAATTATGGTAAAATTCATGCATTACACGAAAATCTACGGAATGTGACATTCCCATTATCCCGTTTTCCGATAGGCGTACCGATCACATGAAATATTTACACAACAGTGGAAAAATAATTTAAAACGTCTTAATTTGTCGACACGCGACAGAGTTGTAAAGTGCCGCAAGTCCGTAATTCAAAAAATTAAAAATCCTAAAAACTTACTGTCTAAACCTAATACACCTAGGTAATAACTTATACTTTGTGTTTATTTTTATGAAAATTTGTACCCGATTGTCCCGATTTAAACACAGAACTCATAAACAATAACATAGTGTGCGTATTTTTGTTTTATTCAACGAAGTTGTTATGGATAAATCAAAATTATTTTCTTTTTCCTGTACAAATGTACTAAAACTGTCGGTGGTAACAAGTGGTTAATTATAGCATCAAAGCAAAGCACCTACCCATATTTAATAAAAAATTCAATTTCGAAATCATCAAACAGCTTGTTATAGATTAAAATAGTCATACCATACTATATTATTTATTGTATTGGCATGTTTAAATTATTTTATTGGAATGAGAATCAACAAGTGACTGACAGATGTTGTTTAAAGTTTAAACACATTTGTTTTTTTTAAACATTTATTTAGAATATATTATTATATAATCGGAATACGATTAAACAATTAATAATAATCATATTTAAATACAACACGTCATGATACTTAATTGTAGACAGATAAAAGAAGGAGCAGTGATACTTTTTAGAGAAGAATTATTATTAATGGTTTAATTTAAATAGGTATATTATATAATAATGTATTTTTTTTGTATTAATAAAATTTAAGATTTTTGCACTAGCAGCATTAAAATATAATATATGTACATTATTTTAATGGTATAATTAGGACTTGGATTTATATGCATTTATATAACCAAAGCGTGTATTTATTCAAAAAGTATTATCAGAAAAAAAAATTAATACTGTAATAAAATGTAATAAAAATAATGATCAATATCTTAATTGAAATTTATAATAACACTCATCATTTTTAAATTTTCAAATTCAAAGGATCACCAATTCTATCGTAAAATACCTTTAAACTTATGGCGTTACCTATAGATTTTATATAACTCGTAGATAATGAACAGTGAACACAGATGATGCCCACATAACATGTAATACAGTCTACTGCTTACCCCAGTTTGATAAAATTTGTTAATTTCAAATCACTAAAATAAGATATGTGATATAGGCTTTTAATCATTCTAAACTCTGAAGAAAGCAAGTTAAAACAGTAAAATTGTCTAAATACACAAGAAAAAATTGAATAATTGTGAAATCTGTATAATCAAAAATAGCTAATTTTATCAAAAATCTTGTAAAATGAATTTAAAACTTTTTAAAATGGCTTATCATTCCATTGGAATGCTTTAGTTCTATATAATTTTCTTGAAAAATGAAAATAAATATTTTTGTAAATAATTTATGTGAGTTGTGATTTTTGGTAATGTATTATATTTAATTTTGAAAAATAAACAAAAAATAGTGTAACAAAGTATATGGATGTACAGGGCCAGCTTGGCCCAATGAGTTACTGAGTAAAACTCGGTGGGTCGTATAAGTCATGGCTTTTCAGACTGCTGACTGAAAAATGTGTTAAAAGTTAAAAGTTGAAAAATGGAGTTTAAATGTTGGACATGCACAGATCATAGTATATGGTTGTAGCCTAGTAGGTATTATTGATAATAAGTTTGTAAGTGGGCCGATAAAGCACAAAAAACTCGGTTGGGAAAATTAGTCCAATCCGGCCCTGTGGATGAATAGTATACTACTACAGAAAACCATATTTATAAACACCTAATTTATTCCTTGGTCATTGTAAATGATAACTTAAAAGCAATAATGTGGTTTTCAAAACTCTTACAGACTACCTTTTTAATTCTTTGCTATTATTTATTATAATTTATACATTGAAAAATATAATTATTGAAGATAATATTTGATATAAACATTATTTTAATCAATAAAAACACAATATTTGCCCTTATATTTATATTACTATCATAGTGTTAATAGTAACAATTTCTTAATATAGAATCAATGCATTTAATATTCATAATATTATAACACGTCTTAAAATACTACTGATCCAATAGGTTCTGCTCTGATTGCACTCAAATCAATTGAGGAATCCATTGTTTCATCTACTTCTCCGATTATTGCACTGAAAAGTGTACAACTATTTATTAAAATAATATATATATTTTTAACCATAAATACTATTTACACAAATATTTATTACAAAAGTATGGACAGAGGCTGAGATCAACATAATTATATGATAACAAAATATAAACAATTATAATATTAAACATAGTTAACATAATTTGTGTAGATAACATTTTTTTACATAACATGCTTGTTGGAAACTTTCATTATTAGTAGAACATTATAAACCACATGGAAAGAATTGAAACACATGATACAGAAAATTATACATTCGGCTTAATGGTTTAATAAAGTTATCAGCCTTAATTTTTAAGATATGAATAATTATTCAATACTGCAAATATTAGGGACAGACAATACATGCATACGAGGGAGACTTTACACATGATATAATTTAATTAATTATTGTAAATTTAAATAAATTCACTTTAGAGCTGATAACAATACTTTTTTTTAACAAGCTCCATATCAATAATTTTTGTTTTGTAAAACTTGAATTAAGGAAATCTAGAGCAAGTATTAAGAATAAACGCGAAAAATTATTATGGTGCGTGTTAAATGAAATGTGATTTGATCAATGATGTTTTGAAAAATATTGTTTTAAAAATATCTGTCTTATGTTTTAAACAAAACATATTAATAAATAAAAATATTGAATAAACAACATCTTAAATGGTTATAAACCTTACATAATTAAGAGATAATTGAATAAAAAAATTGTTTGTTGATAGAAGAATAGTGAAACCAAAACCAATAAATGCATACATTTTAGAGTTTTCTGAAATAGGCGTGCAGCAGTCATATGCTTGCTGTGGCTGTGGCATAGCTTTTTTGAGGTATACTTTAAGTACTCAAGGATATATTTAGTTCAATAAAAAATATGAAAAAAATACTTCAAAGTTACAAATATTTGATGAAGAATTAAAAGGCCTTAGGTTTAGTGGCGCCAAACAAAGAGGAATAACATTAATGCCAATCAACTCCTATGGAGTGGTTAAAATAAAAATTTTTCACTATTTTTAGACAATAGTATTCAAGATTTATGATTTAGATTCAGTGATAAATTTTCTCAAGTTACTCCACTTAAGGAGCTCATTCCAATTCGTAAAGATTCATACAGCACTGTCAACACTAAAACTAGACTTTAGCAAGAGTAGGAGTTCAATAAACCAAAATATTTCTGTAAACTAAAATCAATTGGGGGACGGGGGAAATATTAAATAAATAATTCTATGCTTCAATTAATACTTACACATTGTCACCACGGATGAGATGTAAACCTAATATAATTTGTTCAACACCTTGATTCGGGCTGTACACACGCTCATGGCTGTCATCTAAAATTATATTTATAGTTTGATCAAATCCTTTAAGAGTTCCCTGAATATATATATATATATAAAAAAAATGTTAGTAAGTTTTCTCAAACAAATTACCTATGTAATATTTATTAAGCAACAGTATATTTACCACAAAGTTTCTGCCATCTGACGTTATAATAGAAACAGTATCTAACAATATAAAATTAAGGAAAATAGTACTCAAACTAGTTCATTCTAAACTGATTATGAACCAATAATAATATTTTGCTGTTCTGTAGAGTTACTATGTTTATAATGATACCTAACCATATGCAGTTAAAAAATTATTTTTAAAACTAAAATTTCCAAGGGGGTTTTTGTTTTGTAACCAACAATGTAACACTAATTATATTCAAAGGATACGGTTCACATAGCTCTCCAGTCCTGAACTCATTGTAATACTCGGAAGTATAGAAAAGTATGATCAATCTTGAAGCTGAAAATAAAATGTTATTTAACATTATAACGTAACAACTGTACGCATACAAATAAATTAATATAAACTATATAAGTACTTGCAGTATTTTACAAAAATATAATAATATAACGAATGTAAAAATACAAATAAATTGAGAATGAATATTGCAAACAACTATTGTATAGATATTTCACTTACAAGAGGTCAAAATACCGGCTAAGATACTAGAACTTATAATCAAAAAAATTGTGTAATTAAGTTAACAAAAGCATAACCGCTAATAACTATTTATGACAACTTGAAACAGGTTAAAGAATAATACAAAATATTATTAAACAATAAAGATCTCTAGCACAACATACACAAAATCAAATTGCGGTTTACTCATATTTTGGCGTTAGAAATGTTAGAATGATAAGAATGGACATTATCATTTTATAACTATTGTCACCTTAAATTATTTACCGTTGTAACCAACTACCAAGTTACACCCTAATACCACGTTACCACAGATTATTTGAAATTACAGTGTCCATATTGTTTTATGGTATAATTTAATAATAATTAAAATCTATTTTAGTATTTTGTCGTATGTCATGGACACAAACTTCATGATTACTAAAATGTTAATTTTCATTGTTGCAAACAAATTTTTTGTTTAAAAAATTTTAAACATTAAAAGGGCGCTACACGCATATTATTATTTATTTGTCATACAAGTGCGTAACATGACAAATTTAGGTTCAGCAGATCACTATTAACTTCGTTAGTCTAATAATTAGACTAATTAAAGTAATTAACATTGACCTATTATGAACATTTTGATGGTAAGAACATTATCAATAACTTAGGGCCCGTATTACAATAGTTGAACTCATGTTAAACCACCGAATTCGGCCGGTAAAATCAGTGGTTCAAATGTAACTGAGGTTTAAACTATGATTGTAAAACATGCCCTTAGTTTTTAAGTGAGTTATGAGCACTTGAAAAAAAAAAATAGCTCTTTCCTACGAAAAAGTACCTGATCCCTGTTATAGATGATTCAGTCATAATATATAGTCGGAACTACCACTCGAATTTTAAATTTTATGTTAGATCATTAAAATCTACCCATGATCAGATCTAATTATATAAACCAATCTACCGCAAACTGCAAAGATTGCACATCATAGATATCGTTAACTTTATAGGTCACTTAACAAATGTGTAGTACCTATCTTTATTGGCAGTTGCAGTGACTCCTTACATTGTTACAAAATATTTTAGATGATGTGTATTTTATTTTGTATAATATGCATGACTTTTAATTGAAAAAATGATTTGATTTTAAACTTTAGAGGTGGTTTCTGGTAGCAAATTGGTTCTAAATGAAATTTTCGAAAGGTAAATATTGAAAATTCCCTATATTTTTCAAAATAGTCTGGAAAAACAAGAAAAAATTAAGAATAATCTGGAGTTTTTTTTAGGCGTAACTTAACAACAAATGAGTAATGACTGTGTAGTCATGTAGATAGTTAAAATGTTTATACTATAATTTGATGTGCATTATAAAATGTTTAAAACATGTTTCATACAGACATTTAAAAATATTTTATGTTTTTAATTGCAAATAATGCATTTATTTTGGATAATATTTGTATATCAGAGAGTAGGTATATCTCTGCATACTAAAGCTTAGAAATAGAATATTGGAAAACAAAAACCATAATATATGTTAGTGCTGTTCAGCACTAAAATTAAGTGTACATTGGTGGTTCAAGCTTCATTTAAATGGACTAAACTTCAACAAATCAATAACCTTTAAAAGTAAACCTACAACTGCAATTTTTTTTAGAAAAAGAGATCAACAACAAAATTTTATTTTTATAAAATATGCTATAAACTATAAAGTATATAAAGATACTAATGTACTATTATATAATTTAATCAAATAAATCATTTTTAATTTTTAACAAACAATATTTAAATGAAACACTTAATTAGATACATTGATTCTTAAGCTATACAGGTAATCCAGATGCTTTGTCACTCAACAGTTTCTGTTTGAAAATATAACAAGAACAATAATATTATTAAATATTATGTGAAAATGGACTATCTTAGTTTCTTGAAAATACATACTTTTATTATAGAAGTAGATTGACAAAATGTAAGTCCAACATTACGTATTAACGTTGTAATAGCAGGCGGTACTAAATTGTTTTCGCTACCATAAATTTTTTGAATGCCATCAACACCTAACATAATAGGTACGTTACGTCGCTGTGCTGCAGTTTGATAATTTAAAAGTGCATTCAAATCTCCTATGAGTAAAACAATACAAATTTTAAAATCAGTATTTTTAGATAGTTCTGATTATATACTACTAAGTATCATTAAGGTATTACAAACCAATATCAGCGCCTGTTAATACTGATTTGTTAAGTTGATCACTTAATTCAGAAACATCACTAAAACCCAAGTTAACACCTTGGCCAGCCAAGGGATGTATTCTGTGTGCAGCATCTCTAAGGTAAATAGTGTGTAAGTAAATTTAAAATTATTTTTTTAAAACTTAATTATTTACCCAATTAAAGCAACACGCTGACCAACATATTGACATGCATGTCCAAAGCCTAATGGGAATGATGCTCTACTATCTTTTATTACACCAACGACAATTGGTGGAATAGATTTTATTTTTTTGTTTTGATTATCCTCATCTGATTGGCAGAATTTATTGAGTACCTTGGACATTATATGAGCTACATCATCTGCTAATAGTAAGCTACTATTATTTGATTCTTTTTCTTCCTAATCCATATATAAAAGTTTATAAAACAATTGATAGTAATACAATTAAGTATTTAACTATGTTAAAATGTACCGATAAACCATCATTTAAAGCATCAATAAATTGACTATCGCTCAATTCTAGTAAGCGATTTGCTTCTTCATAACTTGTTGTCCATACTAGCGAACACGTTTTATCATCCAACTATGTGTTGATAGAACAAATTAAAGTATTAAAACATTTAGAATATTCTTGAAAGTTATATTATTGATTATAAATATCAGGATTTATTATAGTGAATGGTCATAAATTGTAAATTTGTAATAATCTTAATTGGTTACTCACAGGTAATAGAGCCATTGGACCTAACTGAGCAAATTTTTGCCAAGCAACGTGTCCTTTATGAATATCGCCCTGAAATACACAATTTATTTAATAATAATGACAGAGAGTAACTTAAAATAGTTCAATATTCAGAACAATTTTACTTCATCAGACTGTATATGTAAAGTTGCGACAACTGCACGTTGACCGTATTCCCAACCAACATAGTGCTGACCACTTATGGCAGAACGTACTTTAGAACCATATCCATCTGAGCCAATCTAGAAATGTGAACATTATTTTTTATTTGCATTACATATTTTTAAGTTGAATTCAAAGTATATTTCACCCACTAAGAGACTAGTTTCAAAAGAAGTCTCTCCGTTACCCACTTTAACAGTGGCCAAATCTCTATGGGATTTTAACAAATTACATTCATTAACCCGCGAATCATAATTTATAGTAATATTTTGCTCTTCATTAATTTGTTTGTACAGTGCTCCAAGAATAGTGTTGTTTTCAACAATATATGCTAAATCATTATCATTACTGAATGTTAATACGTTATTGACACCACTACTCCTACCAGCACCAGAATTCCAAATCTAAAATTTTAATTAAATAGTATAGACAATAGCCTGTTTCTTTTGTTTTTTTAAACACTCACTTGCATTTCTTTGACTGCATTGCATAGTCCTAAATCTTCAATTATTCGCCATGCTCCAATCGATTGTAAAAGTTGTACACTCGACTTGCTCACAGCAGAGACTCTATTACTGTAATGTTTTTCAAGGGTGTCTTTCTTTGTGCACAAATCATATTGTTTACGATTTGGACCTCCTTCTAATAGAAGGATAGACATGCCACGAAATGCGGCTTCTTTAGCTAATATATTATAATATAAATTAAATATTGATAAATATTTTTTTTTTTTTAATAATTTGAGGAATAATTACATAATTTGCAGGCCATAGCACAGCCAACCATGCCTCCACCAGCTATAATGATATCGTAGTACTTTTTACTCGAAGAATAATTTACGACGTTACCAAGGGACAAATACAATCGGTTGGCAGATGAGTTTAATGACATCATGTTTGTCCTCAGATGTATACGTGGAGAAGATATAAAATTTATTCTTTGGAACATTTTTTCAACTGCTGCATAAATATATGTTTTAAATTAATAGTCATTACTCATTTAAAATAAAACTATACAGTTGGTAGTGTTATCACATAACACACAGAAAGTCATATAAACAAATTAGTCATGGGTAAATTATTTAAAAAACTAAAATAAATATAATATAGCAACAATATAATTATATATAGTTAATATTATGTTGATATAATTTAATGCATCAAATCAAATGAAAAAGATGTCGAAACTAAATTAATGTTGACTAATGCAATGCTACTATGCTAGTACACGACGTCTTGTCGACTTGATTGTAATTCAATTTAAAAGCATTTAAATTTTAAATATCTAAAAAATATTAAATTTTAATGGTATACTGAAAAATTAGTGATTAGAAATTAGAATACCCGAGTAAACAGAGTAGATTGAAGAATCCCTCTTGAAATAACCAGCATCTCATCTAGAGAAGTAGAGACTGGCCACTGGCGAGAAAGCAGACAGCTCTTCTTATCAGTATTACACTATCACAATTCTCATCACCTTATCAGAAAACTATAATACTTCTGTGATAATAGGTATGTGAGCTCATACTGCTCATAGATTATTATGCATTTTTTTTTAATATTTATTAATTGTAAACATTATATGCCAATTAATTTATTAAATAATATTTTACAATACATTTTCATTGTCAATTTGTCATCACTACTGAATTGAAATTTGGTTTTTGATTCGTGTTTACTATTTATTAATATTTTTACTATTTACGCCAAAGTCCGGTGTATCGTTGAATGTTTAAACTATGACCGACAAAAAGTAATTTAAAAGTTATCAATATAATTCATTGAAATATATAATATAAATTCAGTTTTTTCCCTATATTCTCGAGGTAGTTTTGTGAGTTTGTGACATATGAATCATTGATGACGAAACTTCAAATGTGTTATTGATCTATTTAAAAATACATCATAATACCTACATTCAGCGTATCAAAAAAATTATCTGCCGCCCAACATCTCAGGTTGGTATAATTTTACGTTAGATATAATTAAATATTTATTTTCTTGATAATTGAATGGGCTTATTTGATAATGGCTGAGGCTGAAATATTAACCCTTAGTTGTATATCACGGTCAAATCATGTTGACTTATACAACAACATCAATGACCTACCTGTTTTTTTTTTTCAGAATTGATTTTCAAATTTTGTAACCATATATTTCATGAGTTTAAATAAACCAGAAAAGATGCCTTCGTTGGACGCAAATGTTGTGAAAATAGCTGTTGAAATGGAATCTGAAAATCCACAACTTAAAGAATTTAATCAAAAGATACCCTTAACCAACATAATCCAAGACTTGTGTAATGGTTGGGACTTGACTGATCCAGATCAATATGCGTTGAAATTTTCCGAGAAAACAAACCAAAATTATGTCACAGAAAAAAATAGGAATGAAATTAAAAACGGTTCTGTATTGAGACTTGCATTTTCTCCTTCAAAGATTGCATATGACATACTGCAGACACTTCATTCTGAAGGTTCTGATGACAAAAATGAAAGAACTTCTGCCCTGCAAAAGTTAGCAGAATGCAGTACTGATATAACATTTGCTCTTGAATTCATTAATAAACAAGGACTGGCTCTGATTATTAGCTTAATTGAAAGAGGTATAACATAGTTAATAATTATTATGCTTGCTATTAAGTACTTAAATATTTGAATATCGTTTTGTTTCAGGTAAATGTCAAGGAGCTATGTTAGCTAATGCTCTAGCTTCATTTGTTGAGCTAATGGACCATGGAATTGTATCTTGGGATATTTTAGAAACTCCATTTATTAATATGGTTGCCAGCTATGTTAATAATCAAACATCTAGGCCACAGGAAGCAAAAGTTGTTCAATCTTCACTATCTATATTAGAAAGTATTGTTCTAAATAGTTCTGCCAAGTATGGACAAGTAGAAAAAGAAGTAGGATTTCCTAACCTTGTACTTCGTCTTGAAAACCAAAACCCCATCATTCAACAAAATGCACTTTCTTTGATAAATGCTTTATTTTTGAAAGCCGATCCAGCTAAAAGAAAAATTATTGCTAGTACCTTATGTACTAAACAAGTCCGTAATGTTATACTACAAAATATCATACAAACATCATCTGGTGATGTTGGATCTGAAATGGCTCACCAACTTTATGTTATGCAAACATTATGTTTTGGACTGCTTGAAGAAAGAATGAATACCAAAATGGACCCACAAGATCAAGATGCTCACGAAAAAATTAAGGTAAATCCTTATACTCATTACTTTTTACTTTTACTACTCAGTACTCAGTAGTACTCATTACTCGTTAATTTTATTAAGTTTACTGACTACATTTAAATTTTTATTTATTTTAAATTTAGGAGTTGCGTAAGATTGCATTTGAATTGGATACAATTAGTGGTGGAGATGCTAGTCGACGACAACTTAGTCCATTTACTAAAGATTATAAAAAACTGGGTTTTAAATACGACATTAACCCTGCATTGGATTTTACAGAAACTCCACCCGGAATGTTAGCTTTAGATTGTATGGTTTACTTTGCTCGTAACCACGTTGATGCTTATACAAAAGTAAAAGTTCTAAACTATTTAAATCACAAAAAATTAATCTATTGACAGATGATTTTATATTAATTTTAGGTTGTTCTTGAAAATTCATGTAGAGCAGATGAACATGAATGTCCCTTTGGCCGATCATCTGTAGAATTAGTACGCTTACTTTGTAACATACTTAGGATTGGTGAACTTCCCAGTGAACAAACTACTACGTATCATCAAATATTTTTTAGCCATGATCATCCTTTTCATGAATTATATTGTGTCTGTATTGTATTGCTAAATAAAACATGGAAGGAAATGAGAGCAACAACGGAAGATTTTGTTAAAGTAAAATTAAAAAAAACTGTTAAAATATATTATTTATTTTTATAGTTTTGAGCTTTGATTTTTTTCTAGGTATTAAGTGTTGTACGGGAACAAATCACTAGGGCTTTAGGTTCACAACCAGCCAATTTGGAGAAACTTCGACAAAAATTATCTACTCTTACTTATTCTGAAATAACTAATTTATGGCAACAAGAACGTACTTCTAGAGAACAATGGGAGAGCCATGCTCGACCTATAGTTCAACTTAAAGAATTGGTTACACCTGAGATTGTGCAACTTATTAAAAAACAACGACTCAACTACATGGTTGATGGGACTCGATTTACTAAATATTCACAACGCGGACAGGTTAAAAAATCATTAAATGTTCATAAATCCTAGAATAAAATGTAAATTATAAACTCATAAACTTATTTTTATTTTTTAGAGAGTTAAAGATAAGTTTTGGTTTGTAAGATTATCACAAAACCATAAAGTTTTACATTATGGCGATTGTGATGATAAAAGTGTTCCTACAATTGAAGAACTTCCAAACAAGTTGGGAGTGGTTGATATCAAAGCATTGCTTACTGGTAAAGATTGTCCTCATATGAAAGATGCCAAGTAAATTTATAAACATTACATCTAATTGAAATTTGAATAATTAATACCAGTTGAATTAATAATTGAATGTTAACAGAGGCCGTAAATCCACACATCAATTAGCTTTTTCATTAACTTTAGATTCTGTGGAAATGACACCTCTTTATTTTGTCGCTCCAGATGAAATGGTTTATGATTATTGGGTTGACGGAATAAATGCATTACTAGGTAAATATAATTATTTTTGTATATATATTTGAGTTTAGAACAAACACTTCGATCTCTTTATGTAACCTAAAATAATATAATTATTTTGAGTAGATGTATATATATTTGAAGTGTTTACCTTTTTACATCGTTTTGTATTAAAGTTATTAAATTGTACCAAAGTTATCAATTAGAAATACTTCAATTATTTTAAAAATGTATTATCTTGTACAATATATATTTTCAGTTGTAACACATTGTGTACAAGATTTTCATTTAAAAAGTGATCGTTTTACACTATTAAAATAATAAAATGTAAGAAAAGTATTTTATATGCTCTGGAGATAATATATATTTATACAGAATAAGTATTGTGGATTGAAGAAAATTTTGTTTTACAAAACTTAGTATATAAATTGTACTTCTTATTATTTAGGAAATAAGATGACAAGTAAAGAAGCTGAGAATGATTTGGAAACATTATTATCAATGGAGATAAAGCTTAGACTTCTAGATGCTGAAGGAGTTGGTGTAGATATTCCTCAAGATCCACCTCCTGTACCTGCTGATCCACCAAACTATGAATTCTGTTACGATTTTAAATGAAGTTCTCAAAAAAATGTTCTATGACCAAATTATTTATTCATAATATTATATACTGTCTCAACTAGTAGGATTATAAGGGTTCTAGTGAAGTATACTTTTTTTTGTATCAGTGGTATGAACTATATATGAGCAATATTTCTCTCCATTATACGCTGTTTAAAAGAGAATTTATCAATTCTACACACTTTTTTATTTTCCGTTGATCACTACATATACTTTTATGTAGGAGACGCGTACCGCCAAACAGGAACCACCAGATGTCTTCTCTTTTAGAACAGAGTATAGTTAGATATCCTAATTAAGTATAAATTATAAAAATTATCTATTTATTTAAATAAGAGTTTAAATCTTAGAAAAACTATTTAAACGTAAAATCATTGTGTATTATATTCAATAGCATAGAACTTTAATCCATAAGGAAATAATGTATTTTTATATTATATTATATATATTTTTTTTTGTATACCATATGATAGCTTATTAGTATTTATTTTTTCTATTTCTCACATATCTATAATACCTTATGCTAATAAGAATATCTTTTAAATAAATTCAATCTAGTCTATACAAATGAAAATTTTTATTTAATATCCATATAAAAATAATTAATTTATTATTATTATTGTTTTATTTTGTAATTAAATGTATTAATTTTGGTGATAAGTGATTACTGATTCTATGATAATGTAATACAGGATTGAGAATACTCATTTATGCCTAAAATTCTTGCTGAAAAATGTGAAAATATTATAATTAATGAAATCATCCCATGGAAATTATTATTTTCATATTCAACAAACATTGTTATTGCCAATTGGTTTTGCAAAAATTGATAACTTTTATCAATTTGTTCCAAGGGCCCCCTGTCCAACATGGTCAAATTGCTCTGAACGAATCATTAGTAATTGTAATTTGTAAGTTCATTCCCTGAATATTTAACTTAATTTATCCAAATTGCATAATACAGACAGGTTGTATATTAAAGAAATGAGATTGCATAGGTTAGGTTAATATATTCAAAGTACCTAATTTATTATTTTTGAATGCTTAAAAATAACTACCTTTTTTAATACCTGTGAGTTTTTAGTAATAAGTTGGTGCATTTCTAGAATAATCATGGTTACGGTTTTTTTTATGAATTCATAACCCTTAAAATGTAGACAGTAAATCGTTTTTATACTGATTTTGTGAATGATTAACATATTTGGTAATTGCAACAAAATTAAATTTAGTAAAATCAAAATAATGCAAATTCAAAACATAATTTTTTATTTCTTCATCGTGATTATTTACACTTAATGTCAGACCTTTCTTTTCTTATTTGTTAATCACATATTTTGTACTTCTCAAAAGCTGGACTTGGTTAATCGTTGAATATTTGTATTTATATTATATAAATATTTCAATGACTCCATAATCGCTGAGCAAGCAGTTTCTGTCTTTTGACATATACATTAATAATTGACCCACAAAACAAAAAATTGGAACATAAATAAAAGTAATTATTTATATTATTTATGTTTACATTATATTATGTGTCATTGTTTACAGTGCTACTATACAATATTAGTACATATACCTACGTTGAAAATGTTACAGCAGTGCCTACTGACTAGTGTGTTGTGATATTATGCTCATACTGCTCATATAGACAGACGAAGACTACGATAACGTCTCTCGACTATATGACTACCAGCTATATTTAGCAATCATAGTCTTATAAAGACATTCGCGAGTGGTTCAAATAAATGTAAATCTTAAGTATGTTATTACTTATTACATATTATTATTAGCCATTAGGTACCTAGGTATATATTATTATTCCACTGTAATATAATATTATTATGTGATATGAGTATATGACGTGTGGCGCCACTATCAGCGGCAATCGAGAGTGTATAAAAAGGCGTCCGAATTTTGGTTTTAGAAATAACACTTGTGAAATTATATTCATTGGTGAGTATGAAATAATAATCAATCGTTTGATTTGTAATTAAATATAAATGTGTAAATTTTTCTTACAGTCTTTTTTTCATTAAAAAACAAAAAAAATCCTACTAAAAACCAAAAATGGGCGCTGAAAAGGTAGGTAACCATGAACATCGTCGTCGTAGTTGGACAAGTCCATTCTGCTAAGGCCATCAAGTTTGTCACCAAGATCTCCCCATCCTTTAGCCAATTAATGGTGAGTATGAAACCTAATTTAATCAGTCTTACATAAATTTGTTTTAGATTACCTAACGTTTATTCTTATTTATTTATTTTTTTTTATACTTAAATCATTAATTAGAACTGAACATATTTACATTGGTTTATATATTTTTTAAACATCCATAGTTAATAATTATTGGTATTATTATTATTTTATACGTTTTAATAACTGTTTACTGTGATAATATAAATCGTTAATCTAGAGATGATGAATATAAAATGTTTCTATAAAAAAAAATCAATAATTTTAAATATTAATAACACAAGTTAATAGGTTTATTCATGATATGAAAACTGATCAAACTATAATAATTAAAGCAATCCATTATTATTGATTATTACTTTAACATTAATTTATTATAAAATTATAAATATAAATACTTATGTTTTTGTATTGTTTCAGAACTGTTAATTTTATCACGTCAATCAATCACAAACTCATAATGCCATAGCCCAAATATTAACTAATAGAAATAATGTAGGAATGTATAATGTAAATTATACAATGAAAAATAAATCTGTGTTTTCCGTTATTTAATCTCTTCGGTTTTAATTATTTAAAATGTTTAAGTTCCTTTGCCTCGTATTATTATAAGCCTTTTAGTGAAAGCTTTCTTCATACGACGTCAACAAGTGTCATTTTAAAACGAATATTTCGCATGATTTTCAACAATACGCCACTATCCTCGCTACCTTCTGGCAACGTTTTTCCTTACAAATGTAAATTATTTTGCCGTTATTATGTCTTGTCCTACTCTGGGATCGAGTGATTCGTGCCGGTATACTTTTGTGATAACGAAATGCTCGTACTATAAAGGTAATCTCATCAGATAATGGAATAATAGCACCGTGCTATTGTGGCATGCATTTCAATATTTATTAATTTTTGTTCATACAGGTATAACGTTATGGTTTTGATAATTAAAATATAAGCTCTTGCACGGTGGCATGCATTATTTCATTATGTTCATTCAAACTTATATACCTGCGATTATGTATTTGCAGGTATACGTTAAACACTTTCCAACACTATCGCCGAAAAAATGTTAAAAATATTAACGAAAACATCGACTCAAAATTAAAGCACTACATTTCTACATACAGTATATTTTTTCAAGGTTCCAAGCGAAATCTTAAAAAAGATTTTAATTACGAGTTTATAAAGCTATACACAATTCTGTGAATTTAGAATTGTGATATTATGTGAACAACACTCAAAATTACAATAAAATATAATTGCCCGAGTAACTATGCCGGACATGTTGAAAATCATGCAGTGAACCTGCGTGGAGAGAGGTTTTAAATTATAACAGTCCAAGCCTTTTCGTACCACGCCGTCATGTCATATTATTACACGTATTGCAATGTATACTTGACCTCAAGGCCATATATGGGGGGGTTAGGGGTTTGAACCCCCCCCCCCCCCCCCCCCCCCCCCCGAAATATTTTATAACTAATAAATTTAATTTATAATATTGTATAATGTGATTTTTTTTAAATTAGTGTTTTTTATAATTACATAAAATGAAAATATTATTTGATTTAACCCCCCTCCCCCACCGAAAATTTATTCTAGCTACGGCTCTGCTTGACGTTTGTCATATTTTTTACTTAAAATAAATTATAGACACAGCGCACGTGACGATTATTACGTTTTATTAAATTGTTTTCTCAATTATTTTTTTATAATATAACGTTAATATTGTGCAATATAATTTGATCGAAGCACTACAAAGTCATTAAAGATATATTTAATTAAATTTATTATGGAATCATGACTAACTAAATGTAGACCGGCTACCGGAAGAGGGGAATTAAAAAAAACAACAATTTTTTAAGTGACTGAAATTTTTTGGGAATCCCTGCTATATAGATTATAAAAAAAATCAAATGAACCAAAATGGGTAAGTAACTTCTGCAGGACTATAAATATTATTATATTTTACAGTTATCGGATAAAATTATTGAACTTACAGTTGAAACGTGTACAGTAAAATGTTATGCATAAAACAGTTGTTATATGTAAACGAATAAATCTAAACACTATAATATGTTGAAATACTTACTTATAATCATTAACTTATCTTCTGTCACTGTGAATTTTGAGTCGTTGTACACTTGTACCACTTTTAATAATTTTGATCATCATATTTTGTATATCGCGAGGTTACGACCGATGCCTTAATATCGCTACCATTTCACCGTTATCGAATCGTATTAACTGACCGTTATATTATTATTAATTATTTTTTATTATTTATTTAAAGTTTTCTTGACAATAATCACCTAAACTCAGGGATGCAGAAGAAGTTTTTGACATTTCGTATATCAGATAATGTTGGGTATAAGTAAGAACTATGTTTTATTAAAGCATATTATTATTATTTATGATTAGCTGTGTACTTGGTAATTTGGTATTATCAGTTTTTGGGGAACATAATAAGGTCTAAGTTCCATCATCTGCAGGTTTTCTCGACTAATCGTAGAAAATTAGTTTTCATATTATACTAGGTATATGATATTATTAGATAAGTAAAATTTTTTTTGCGTCTAAAATGTTACGTTTTGTTTGAGCTCGTATTGATATGTGCTTGACCATTAACGATACCGGTTATCGAGTCGGTGTCTAGTATTTGCCAACTTTCTGTAATTTTTTTCTTATGATTTCACAATTAAATACATTTTGTTGAAATCATATGATGTTTTAACAAATTAATGGTTTTTAAGTTCAAAATCTTATACATATATCTGTTTTATCTTTTAGCTTATTGTGACCAATTCAATAAGATTCGAATAAGACGGAAGCTGCATGTAGGGTAGTAGCTCGAACCATTTTAAAAACAGATTTAAAGTCCAAAGTCAATTCACTCAAATATCTAACACACTATTGAAATTAGTGGACGGAAATTTGACATGTCGTATGACGTGCAAAGACTGTGACAACACACGCGAGGACGTCCTCTTAAAGGAAAAATAAATGCATTTTCGTATTTTCAACGGCTCACGGAAAAATGTTGAATCTTATTGGATATTGTGGGCCACTGTTTAATATTTAAATAGAATATACGTAATGATGAGCTCAGTATCCTACTCGTCCGACATTGTGTCCTGCCTACGGATAGGACCAACACTCGACATTTTTTCCATAAATTCCATTCGCGTGCATAGGATCCTCTCGTCGAGGCCATCGTTGAACTGCTTGAACGTATTTCTTCAAATTACGTATTCCGTGCAGTAGTCGTAGTAGCTTCGCGTCTTCTGATAAGAACAAAATCCCAAAAGTTTATTTTTGATTTTTTGATTTCCTAGCGCGACGACTCCTCTATGCGTAATCGTCCAGAAAAATCCGTGACGAAATAATTAAAAATACACGTTTATCGGTTAGCCTAACGATATCCACGTTAAATTTAATCGGCTCTACTCACTACCTATATATATTTAGGTACACGATTTATTCGATTTCGGTCGCGTAGACATATTATTGTGCGATGCGGTTGTACGCTCGTTTGGCGTTTCGCTGCTCACACACACACACACATATTCATAAACGATAAAATATGATGGCACAAAATATTAGTCGGTGTATGTATAATAGAGCTGCAGCCTACAACTGAATATACTGTGGTTTAGTATAATGTGTGTCACGTGTATCTATTACAATTTATAACGCACTAAAGGATTACAACAACGCGTGTGTAATAATATAATATTATAATATTGTATATAGACTCTCTGTCTGTCTGCAACGAGTCTCTTTCGGTCCGTGTTCAGCCACACGCGTGCATCCATATAATGCGTACACACTAAAACGTGGTTGCTATCTCTTTCTCATTCTCACCCGTCAGCCGGAAATACACATTTATACGGTGTGGTGCCTATATACTGTTATTATACTATATTATCATCGTCATATTACAATCGCAATGGCGACGAACGTTACGCTCATACATTAATATTATAATTAATATTATTGTTTCGTACAACACTCATCATATTATTTTACCTATAATATACGTACCTATTATTCAGGAACGACATGTATGGCGCAGATATATTATTGTTATTATCATCATCATCGTGGAAAAAGCAAATATTTTATCGTCCAATAATTTGGAACGCTGTGGTGGTCCCCGTTTTCATAATAGCTAGGGTTCCGATCGACTTCCGGACAAATCACTTTAATTCAAATTGTTATTTTTATTTAAACGACGATATTTTACCGGCAATTCGGTTGATAAACGAAAATATAATCTTATCGGTAAATCGGTTGTATAGATATTTATTAAGATCGTTGTTGAAACGCTGATCGTTAACCATCGACCACTAAGCTACATTTTTATCACCAAACCGTTTCGTAACAGATAGGTATAAAAGTATTAAGTTTTCCAGCGAGTGCAGTTATTGTTTACGATTTTAAAAACGGATTCATATCAAACAACGAGTACGAGAAACGACTTATCATAGAACGATACACAATCTCATTACCTATATAGGTATATATAAGACATAGAAGCAGGAAAATATTCACAAAAAAAAAAAAAAAATATTTATAACACCAAACAGTAATGTACATCAGAAAAGACTGATTTATTTCGTGGTGTCAATACTTATTAATACATGAATTGCAATATTATTGTATTGTTCGGACTATGGCATTTTTGAGTAGGTATGAGATGGATGGACTACATAAATTAACAGTTCTGAAACAAAAAAAATAAAATTTAATTTACATCTTAATACAATAAAAATCATTAAGCATATACTGCAATTATGTGTAGGCAACTATTTCAATATTTCACGATATCAGTAAAGTAACTAAAAAGGAATACGAGTGAATGATACTACCAAATTATTGCCACAATAAGAAGAAATATGCAAGTCGAAATGTTTTAACTACCTGCAAATGCTTCATAGGTTAGAACGAAAATGCGTATATCAAAATGCACGGACGAGCCTTTAAGTAAAATAATTGCAACAATCAGTTTCTTTGCCCGCTACAAGTTGGGATGTAGGTACCTATATTAATTTTAAAATAAAAACTTTGAATAAGTGGTGTGCAAAAGTAAGAAATGATGCCTAGACGCCAGAATAACATTTTGTTTTCAAAATATATTTAAAACTAATTTTATTAGATAAAGCATACCTATAATGCGAAACCGTTTAAAATAAAACGCAAATAAACTATACCTAAAAATTGTTATTATAACATTTTAGTATGATTAAAGATTTTATTAGTAACGTAGTAATTCATCATATAAATTTCTATAAGTCTAATACCAATGAACATACTTTTTAAAAATACCTAAAACAAAAAATTTGACGTTACCTAACTTGAATTGTTTGATAAAAGAACTTAAGAACAATAGATTGAATTATTCGTATGAAAATATTTTTTTTTAACTGTAAGTGAATGTTTTATTTTAATTAGTTAAAATAATAAATACATATATATAACAATAATATTCGTGAAAACATGTCCAGTCATTGAATTTATCAAATTTAGTAATGTTGCAACAAAAATGGTTGTGTTTATATTTCCAAACAAATTCATTGAAATTGAACGAAGTCCATATTCAACTTCATTCGAAATCTGTATGAAATGATCTTTTATACTACAAACTTATTGGTTTTTTTGGTTTGTTTTTATGGATTAAAGAGAAAACTGCAAATAGGAAAATGTGTAATAATTTTTGATTTAACTTCAAAATTAAACCGTTGTTGAGCTTTCGTACTCACCAAAGAATATATCTGCACAAAAAAATGTGTTATGCCGAGATCTCGGTCGCCTTTACGAGTATATACACTGCCGCCAAACGGTTTAAAGTGGGGCGGCGGTGGCGTGATGTGATTATCATTGTAATATTATGACGGTTATTTATTTACAAATCGTTCTATAAAGGTCGAAACACCAATTATTGCATAGCTTTTGAAGTTCACAGTGTCAAATTAAAACTCCAAATATACTTTCACGGTACTATAAAGTACTAATATTATATATAATATAAATATAATATAATATATTTAATATTACTATGTTATCTAATTATTGTTGATTTGTAAAACACATTTCGGGACTATTTACAATAATAGTAGTTACTATTTTTAATATAAGTGGCCATAGGCACACATAGTGTTTGCGATTGGTATAGTGGTGGGGGGGGGGGGGAGACTGAAGCTAAGGTTTATAATGGACAATTTATTCACATTTATATAATGTAGTGTTTGTATAACATGAGTTTTTATTTTATTTATTCATTTTTTTTTTGGGGGGGGGAGGGGGGGGGGGGGCTAAAAAAGTTTAGGAGGGTTACGTCAATTTCCCGTTCCATTTCAAATTGACTTATGAAAACCTGTAAATAATTTCAAATTGAGCTTTGCTGAATTTTAATTTGTTTTAATGTTTTTGTTATTTTCTTAGGTAGATTACAAAAAATATCTGTGGGTAAAATCAAGGTTCTGGGAGATATAAGTCTAACAGTTTTGATGCAACAGACAAGTGACACACAAATCGTATCGACGTATATATGAGTATTTTTTATAATTTTAGTGTTAATAAACTTCTAACTATGATATAATAGTATCTGGAACTAAAAATATAGCAATTTCATAAAGAACTATAACTTAAAGATAAAGTGCCTTTTTTCTGTATATCAAAAACAGTTAAAAGGCACTTATAGCTATATTAGTACAACGGTATATAATATTATACAAATAAGTACAATTATATTTGATTACCTAATATGTAAATTAACGTAAAAAAAATTTATAATACAACGATGCTTAAGATTCGAAATTTCGTACTTATACAAATTCTACTTTTTTTGAACTTTGTACGTGTTGCAAGTTACAATTTAATATTCAAATTATTCATTTTGAAAATAGTTTAGTGGCGGCGTATAGATGCTCGACCACCACCACCTAAATATTATCACACAGACCCGCGGGGGCTTTGCCCCCACACCACCAATTCACAATTCTACAACAATAATTCACTTGATCAAGTTAGTGTCTGAAATATAATAAAGTTACCTACTTATGTTTGTGCTTCGTAACTTATATTTTATAATATATCAATAAATAATAACAATACAGCTTTATAGTGTTTCCGGTTTCGTGTTACACTGTTACCACGATACCACGTTATTGTACACACTACACATAGTGTATTTCCAGTAATCGTGATATATAAATTATCCTAATTATTATATAATTAGAATAAATAGTATCAGTTGACCACTTGACCATATTATGTGTATTTTAATATCCATTCCAGGAGGTACCAAGTCTAATCGGTCGTAAGGCAATTGCCTCATAAAACACCCTATCACGCCGCCACTAATATAGTTATTATATTATTATTATAATATAATAACTAATATAGTCCTGAAGACAATTTATATGATGAAGTAAGGTAGAAATACAATTGAAGTTTATAAATATAAATATTACGAATTATGTGGTCACAATAGCTATGTACACTATTAGTGGATGGTCCGATCATGGTTTGTTCATAAATAATATAATCAACATACTCCATGTAAATAACATATCTATTTCAACGGACGATCACACCACCGTCTCCCACTGAATGAGTTAGTATTATTGAGTTGGCGGGAGAGTGACGAGAGTGTATATAAAGACGTCCGAGATCTCGATTCCGGTATAACACATCTTTTTGTGCAGATCTATTCTTTGGTGAGTACGAAACGATGATAAAAGTTTTATTTTTATTTTCAAAATATTAATATTTTTTTCCACTTTCAGTTTTCACTTAAATCCTCAAAAAACAACCAAAAACCAAAAATGGGCGCTGAAAAAGTAACCATGAACATCGTTGTCGTCGGACAAGTCCAATCTGCCAAGGCCATCAAATCGGTCGCCAAAGCCACACCAGCCACCAGCCAATTGATGGTGAGTTCATAATACATATACAAATTTTTATAAAATTTTTAAATGCGATTTGATAGGTTTTGTACATTTTAATTGCTAATTTATATATTTGGGAATATAGTCACTACAACCTTTTCTATATAAACATTAAAATTTTTTCAATTGATTTTGTTGACTTTAAATATTGGAAATACTTTCAAGTTTTTTATAGTTATGATTATACTAAAACAAATCACATTTAAATGAAAGCGAGGCCGAGAACACAAACTTTTAATAACCTTCTTTATACAAACATTTTGTATCTTATTAATTAATTAAACTTTGATACCTAACGTAAAACTTTTGGTTATATATGTTATTTTAAGTAGATATTTATGTTTGATGCCAAATTGAATAATTTTTGTTTTGAATGATGCGAGTAAAAATAATATATTTAAATTTGTTGTTTCTAAATAAATATTAAATCAATGATAACATATTTAATTGACTAATTACTTTTTTTTGTTTTATTTCATGTTTTTTCAATTATTAATATTATTGCACTTTAAAACATAGCAATAGCTATTTGAAATGTTTGAATACAAATTCAATTAATTATCAATTATATTTATTTTTATTTTTTGTTTTGTTTCAGAACTGTTAATTCATGTAGTCAATAACTTCCAAAACTCAAAAATGCCATAGCCCAAACAGTACAATAATATGTAATTCATATCCAGTATTGACACCGCAAAATAAACCAGTAATTTCCGATAAACTTGACTGTTTGATGTATTTATTTTTATTTTTATTTTTCCTGTTCCATAGTCCAAAATACAAATCCTTGGTTTTTTAACCACAAGGTGTTGTCATCAGTTTTATAATTAATCAAAAATACCTATCTATTTTAAAAGAAATTATATAGATTGATGGTATATGTTTTTAATCTTTAATGGTTTGACTTTAGTATGTCCAACAAAATTGTTCAAATTTTATCTTAAGGAATTAATCTATTATTTGTTGATTCGATCATTGACCTTGGTGAACACTTGTTGAGAGTATTGACTCGATATCAACAAGCTGTATATTGTGATATTAATTAATACATTATTATATGTATTGCGATATTGCGATGAATATAATGGTTAGATGTAAATATGTGATTAGTTTTTGTTGCATTAAACTAAACAAGTAAAGTTAATTACAACGTAATATTATTACTTATTTTTTTATAAATCATTAATTTTATTAAAATTATTATTTTGTTTTTTATAATAAAATATTTTTTCCATATAATATTCACGAGGGGTGCAATATGATATGTCTACCTACAATATTCTTGAATTTTAACAAAAATAACTGTTTTTAACAATAAAACTAATCTAGATTATTTTTTCTTTCAAATAAATATTATAAGATTGCAATAATTAGTGTATAAAAATAAGGGAATGAAATAAATTTTAAAAATGGTTTTATTACAGTTGGATTAAAAACAAAAATGAAAAATACAAAAACAAAAATTCAATATTGTTATTATTTATTTTAAGTGATAAATACATTTTATAATACTACATTTTATTAGTCGACATGTATACTTAAAAAACAAAAAAATAGTCATTCAAAAAAGAAATATTAAAATTTTAATAGTATATTCATAAATAATGTATGAATTTTATACTGTGTTACAATATATAAATGTATTTTTATATGAGAATATTGAAAATTAGGGTTCTACTTCTAATAATTATATCTGATATTTTAAATGTTATTTTAATTATGCATTATATAATATGATACAATAATTATTATACAATATTTACTATTTAGTACCAGCATTTAAATGTTTCAATTATTAGAAAAAAAGTATCTAAAATAAAAATAAATAACTATATATTTACGAATAGAATTAAATCTTTAATTGTCAAACGTCAGCCAGTGGCCTTCGCTGCCGAGGCTTATTCTAATAAAAAAAAAAAAGAATAAAATCTAAGCTTGTGATGCAAGTAAGTATTCAAAATTATTCAAAATATATTCATAATTTCCAAGAAACTTGCAGAAACACGTGAGTTCGAATTTTAGCATATAGGAATCTCTATAAGTCTACAATGTGGTAAAACGAGCTTAATATTTTTTATCAAGTCAAATACGTGATTTAAGTATGCAACAGAAAGATCTGACTAAATTAATAACTTTTTTCAAAATAATATTTTGTAAATATCCTAACATTCGCATTTCTCAAATTATTTTATATTCAGGTAATTTTCATAACTTTTTATTTAATTAGTATCATAGGTTAGGTAAGGCATAACTAAGCGCTAGGCCTTTCTCTTACACCCATTTTTTTGCAAACACATATACGAAATAAGTGGGTGTGTGGGCATGTGCTGCTGTACAATAGATATCCTCGCTGTAATGTACATGTAAAATTTGAATTCAATGATGTAAAATCACTGAGTATGAAAAGATGATTCTTAGTGAAAACTGTCTACAAGCCTAAAATGCAATAGTGTATTCAATTAATTTTTTTTTTATTAATTAGGTATCAGTAAGTTAAATACATTTTTGCCGAAAAGATTTCATTTTTAAAATGTCATTCTGCGTATAAAATATAATAATATACATTAAAAGTTTCAAGTAAACACGAATAGTAAATTCAAATTACAAAAACAAAATAACCAAAATCGTTATTATTTGTTTAAATATATAACAAATTTTAATTTCGACCAAAACTAAACTTAAAATATCTTCTTAAAAATTCTGTTACATAATATGTGTTTTTGATTGCAGTATGGACTATTTATGATAATCATTATTTTCAATTTTCAATCTTTACCCATAACAATTATTGTATATATTATAAATTGTTTACTAGGTATTAAATAATTTTCAATTTTGATTTTAAATACTATTATTTATAATCAATATTGAATAATACTGCTTATTCGTTTATTATGTGTTCAATGTCCGGATTTAAATTTCTAAAAATTATCAAAAAATACCTTCTTAATCTATAATCTTGTTGATAATATCTACTTAATACTACTTAAGTAGGTGCTATAATATTGTAGTTTACAATTATACAGAACGCTATTATATCTCTGAAATTTCATTTAAATTAAAACACAGACATAAAGCATGATCAGAACTTAGAATTGTATAAATAAATAAACAAGTTATTTGACTGTAATGACTGATTTATTTTGTAATGTCAATACATAATTTTGAAATTAGAAACAAATTATAAATTATGTAGTGTTTGGGCTATGGCATTTTTGAGTTTGAGATTGACGTGAACTTCATGAATTAACAGTTCTGGAAAAAAACAATAAATAGACGATTAATACAATAAAATATGATATTAAAGTGAAGAATTTTCATAGTATATTATACTATTATAAAGGGATAATCG
Organism: Diuraphis noxia; assembly: GCF_037042655.1. Taxonomy (NCBI): domain Eukaryota; kingdom Metazoa; phylum Arthropoda; class Insecta; order Hemiptera; family Aphididae; genus Diuraphis; species Diuraphis noxia. Next base: position 8,908,990 of record NW_028301713.1, on the reverse strand, counting down.
AAGTTTGGAAAATCGGTATACCTTATTATCTCTAACAATAAGCAGACTAAAATTGATTAAATATCATCAATGTTAACTTTGACCATTTACAAAGAATGTTTTAGACATTTTCAAGAATTGCATCAAAGTAATTTTGTATGTTATGATTACAAATTAAAACTTTTGCCAAGCAATTATTTAACAATACGTTATCGACATTAAAATATATAAGTAAACTATTATTTTTGAATTAAATATAACAAAATCATTAAATTGAATGTATTTTAATATTACCTATATTAATGAAACAAAAATGATCTTTAATAATAATTATTCAATTTACCTTTTTATGTTATTTTTTTAAAACCAATCCTAATTAAATTTGGTGAATAACGTATTAATAAAATATTTAAATAAAAGAAATAATTATAAACATTTAACCGTAATAAAAACAGAAAATTTTAAATATTTTCATTGCGCATGGTAAAATAAAATTTAATAAAATAAAATACATATGAGAAAAAAAAATTGCAACAAAATATCAAAACGCATTAGAAAAAAATACCAACACAATATTATAAGAAATGAAAAAAAAAACACATAATTATTATTAACTCACCATCAATTGGCTGGTGGCTGGGGTGGCTTTGGCGACCGATTTGATGGCCTTGGCAGATTGGACTTGTCCGACGACGACGATGTTCATGGTTACTTTTTCGGCACCCATTTTTGATTTTTGATTGGTTTTTTGAGGATTAGAGTGAAATCTGGAAGTAGACAAAAAATATATAATAGGTATGAAATACGAACAATTATTTAAATTAAGCGAAAGGAATATTATTATTTCCCATTGATTACTCACAAGAAGTTTATATTTGCACGAAAATTGCGTTATGCCGGAATGAAGCATCAGTGCGTCCTTTTATACAATGGTGCGGCCTTTACTTATAACGACGATATGGCGTGATTAGAGCTCTTAAAGATGATTCGTGTAACTGATATCGTACGTCGGACGATGTCGTGATAATAGGTACATTGTACCATTGTAACGTCTCCTCTCCACCTATCGTACCTGTTAGGTGTCGTTCAGTTTATATTTACGAGGTATTGGAAACTCGACCTCGGTGTGTGATATTATTACTATCAGAGTTACCCTATGTGAAACAAAACTACTCAACGTATACATTACATATATATGTGTGTATTATCAATTATTATTATAACTACAATATCAAACTTGTAACATATCAAACATCAAATATTAGTACTTTTAAATTACAATTTATAAGCCGATATCCGGTGCGAGTTAAGCCGGTCGTCCGTGGGTCCTCTTCGGGTTTTTGTCAGCCCTCGACACCTTCACCATCAACTCTTGACACTCAACTGCCCATTGCAACCGCTAGGAGTCCCGGTCGGCCATTAAATTAGCACTCGTCGCCAGAGGCGGTTTGAATGTATTATACTTAGTGGTGCAAGACAATATATAGACACCCCCCCCCCCCATCATAATAGAAATTACAAATAAATATTTTTTAATGAGTTTATAGTTTATAATTATAAGGCCCTTATATTCTTAACTTGACGCTTTCAATAGTTTCAGCCACGATTATCATATGTCATTGATTAGGTACTTTATTACTTTTTTCATTTATTGAACATTAAAATTAAACATTGCGGTCAGCACATGCTCAACCAAGACCACCCACCCCCCTAACATTGGCGGTGAAGTGCACCAAAAACAGTATACTCAAACCGCCTCTGCTCGTCGCTAAACTCTAGTCGGCATAATATTATACTGCGCATTACTGCGACTACATTTGCCATTACTAACACTCAGCATATTAGCCGTGCCCAACGTAGGGAGTAATGTGCGACGTCGATGATGACAATCGTTACGCTGTTTTACCATTTTTTGTAAATGGAACAAAATACCTACATAGTATTAATAAGGACCGCAGAATCGTCGAATATAATGTAATAATTCTATTCTAAATAATGAATGAATTTGATAATTGAATATTTTCCAATTTTAGTTATGATCACCGGAGGCGGTGTGTTTTTTTAATATAAAAATATGTCTTACTGGAAAAACTCTCACGCACTATATAATAATCGTATACGATAATTATAAACATAATATTATTATTTAGTTTTTTTTTTTTTTAAAGAGTAATTATTAACCTGTCATGTTCACGTTGTTTCATCATTTTTTTATTCCTAAATATATTTAAAGGTTAAAAAATCAAAAAAACTTATCTAATATTAATACAATTTCAGTTGTAAAACAGACCACCATTTTGTATTTTATATTATTAAGATCATATTTTTATTCCTAAATATATTTAAAGGTTAAAAAATCAAAAAAACTTATTTAATATTAATACAATTTTGGTTGTAAAACAGACCACCATTTTGTATTTTATATTATTAAGATCATATTTTTTTAAATAAAATTCTGAACGGAATGATCAATGATCAATGAATTGATTTTAATATGATGTGAGTTTTTTATATTGGTTTATACCATAAGTAGTGAAAATATTGTTTGGATTTTCAGCTTCAGTAGTTTTTCTGGTAAAAAATTGAATCCATTAAAATGATAATCATTCTATACAGTGTGTAAAAGAAAGATATGACATTCTGTCATATTTTTTATATATTTCATTTGGCTTATATTTCTGTTACACTCTGTATATCTACTGCACAACAAATTGGTATTTAATCAACCATATTTTTGTATCTAATAATTTAAAATGCGTTAAAATTTCAAATTGTAAACTAGTAACTACTTATGCACTTTAATGACTAAACTATAAGTTAAAAATTGTTCTGTGAAAAATTAAACATATCAACTAAACTTATATATTATTATGAAGTTATGATTAATAATCGATTAGGTAATCCATATGCTCATAAATTAATAAAATTTTATTTAAAATAATAATAATATTTATTATACAATATAGTATACCACTTACAATTATTTCTAATCGGTTTTTGAAAACCACTAAATGCTTAGAAATTGAGTTTTGTATAGATCAAATAGATTTATGAATTTTTGTTTTATTATTATCTATGGGAGACACATACAATTTAATCGAATAGGATAACGGTTCTGGCTAAAATAATATGTGTAAGAATTAATTGAATAGTTTTCCTTTTCGAAATATCAAAACATAATTTTATATCTAAGAAAAAATTGAATTGCAAAATAACATATTATAACATAATGTAAAACTATAATACTCTTGGTTAAGCTGATGATCTTTTTAAGTTGATGCTTAAGCAATAAATAAAAAATAAATACATATTTTTCCATGACTTACCAGTCGTATCATTTTATCTGATGTGTTTTTATATTGAATGAGTTATATGCAAAGATTAAACTATGATGAATTATGATAAATTATAGCACGTAGCTAATTGTCTACGAATAATTACAAATTATCACATGAATGGACAAAAAAGATATGTTAATAATATTAAAACGCATAAAAACGCATACAATTCAAATTCTTTTATTTTATAAATTTTATTAATCGTATGTTTTACGTGCGTTGTTTAAAATAACCGAATTTTGGATATAACTTAGTTTTAGAAATAGTCCTCATGATAATTCGTATAAATATTTACCATGGTGGAACTAGAAAATGTTAAATTTGACACATTTTGTGATTTTTGAATGCTTTGCAGTACATACGCACAATTCATGATTTGACCTATAAAAAATTATCTGTAAATAAACAATCGTTATAATATTACAGTGATCACGCCACGCCGTCACCCCACTTACAACCGATCGGCGAGAACGTATATAAAGGCGTCCGAGATTCTGATTTCGGCATAACACATTTTTGTGAAGATCTATTTTCTGGTTAGTACGAAATAACGACTGTGATAGTTGAATTTTCTGTTTTCAAATTAATGATAATTTTTTTTGAACTTGCAGTTTACACATTTATCCACAAAAACCAACCAACAAATCCAAAATGGGTGCCGAAAAAGTAACCATGAACATCGTCGTCGTTGGACAAGTCCAATCTGCCAAGGCCATCAAATCGGTCGCCAAAGCCACGCTAGCCACCAGCCAACAGATGGTAAGTGCATGATCAAATTTTGATCTGATTTTCAAATAAAAAAATAATATGAAACAGCGTTTATTGATTCTTAATTTGTTCCGTTGTTTTTGATATTCTGTACATGCGTTTATTTTTTCATTTTACAACTTATATATTATATATTCAAAAATATTTTGCACATATTATATAGGATGTCTTACGATTATCTGACATACCTATGGAATAACTTATGTTGTATTTAATATTTGAACATTTTTCTATATAATTTTTTTATTTTTTAATATTAAAAATAAAAAACTTAAAAATTGATAAATGGATAAATTCAAAATAACCTATTTTTGAATCTGATTAGAAGAAAAATTTTGATGGTAAAAAGATTTATCTAAGTCAATTAGTTTATTTTTTAGATTTTTTTTTGGTTATATATCAATTTGAAACATAATAAATTTTTTAAAATAAAATTTTTGAGAATTTAATAATATGAATATATTTTTATAATTATTAACTCATCATAATATAAACAATTTTTGTCATACGTTTAATTAACATCATTTTTTTTTTCGAATCTTGCTGATACACCCTGTATATACTCGTATAATATATGTGCCTATATAGATTTTGTTTAATTTAAAAATCAATTCAAAGATAATCATCACAAAAACGTATACCAACTAAAAAGATAATAATATAACATTATTTTATAGTTTTAATTTGATGAAAATAATGACTAAAAATGTTTTCAAGATTATTATTATTATTATGTAAACAATAAAATCAACTTTTTTAAAGTATTTTCGCGTGAAAAATTAATCATCAATTTAACTTACGATAATATAAAACCATTTTGCATTTATATTAAATATTATAAAACTAATCAGTCTAATTTTAATTACGTGGTATCTATAATTATTATTTGTGTTATTATTTTTTTAAAAACATATTAAATAAATAGAACCTAATAAACAATATTAACTTTTGTTATGCAGTAATTTTAGTCCATACTATATTATTATTTTTTGTTGAACTTTAACGTCTCTAACACATAGTAACTGTTAGAAATGTTTGAATTCGAAATAAATTCCTTTTTTTTTAAAATAACCAATATTACGTTCTGATAGTGTTATTAATTCTGCATTCATGATAAATGACTTCCATCATTAAAACGTACATTTTATTTTTGTTTTGTTTCAGAACTGCTAATTGATGTAGTCCATACATTGCAAACCTCAAAAATGCCTTAGCCCAAACAATACGATAATAATAATAATAACATTATGTAATTTATTCAGTATTGACACCGTAAAATAAATCAGTCGTTTCCGATGTACTTACAAATCTAGTGTATATTTTGTTTTGTTGTTTGTACCTCTTTCATTGTCCATTATACATATCCGTGATTATTAATTAATCACGATATGACGTCATTAGATCATAATATATTCTACCTACCATATTTTAGAAATCTATTATCATTGTGTATTATGTCAAAATAATGAACACAATACTCGTGTAATAAGTACCAATAGTAAAAAAGGTACTTTGCATTGAAAATCGTTCAATATTAGATTTTTTTATGATCAAACATAGATTGTTATGGTAATATAAATGGTCGTTCAAAAAGGTCTTAGAGATCAATGAAAACTGTATCGCGGTTTTAGATGATTTAACTAAAGTGCATTCGCAACCAAAATGTTAAAATGATTACACTATTATTGACTTCGACTGTTATCGGTTGGTCGAAATCAAAGTACCTAATCAGATGTTAACCTTTCGTAGTACCTATTCGGTCATTGAGACTTTTGAACACTAAGTCTTGTTGTGTACTTTTATTTATAACAATATAAAATCTAGAGTGATGATGGACAAGAATTGGTGTAATATCGATGAGTGTGATTTTTGTTATGTAATTCAGTTAAAGTGAGGTTAATATCGCTAATGTTGTAATGTGGAAGAACATAATTTTTTAATTTTTTAAGCATATATATATATTTAAGTATAATAATTATTTTATACATTAAATTATTGTTTACGATTAACTCGATCGAAATGTCTTGGGTTTTAATTTGTTTGTTTGTCAGCCCTATCACTATTTGATCAAAATAATCTGAGTGATTGGTAAAATTAGATTACTTTTAGTACCTATTAGTTCAATTAAAAAAAAAAAATGTTAAGATGGTTTTGATTAGGGCATTAGGCAAAAAAAATGTGAAAGTTTGTATTAAATATTTTTTTAAAGATTAGTTGAATATAAGACATTGAGAATTCGAAAAATGTTTATTTTCGTCAAGAATTTGTTAAAATTGAAAAAGTGATCCGCTGATTGATGCAAACATATCTTGAACAATTCAAATACTTTCACATTTATCAAATCCGATCTACAGAATTTAAATATACTTAATTTTAGTCAGCTGTATATTTTTAGCTATGTTTAGTTATGTGCATGCATAATATTTATGATGTGGGTGATGGTTTTGAGGTACCCACACACGAATGATTATCAATCAATTCAAAAAGGAGCGATCATTAAAAATAACGAAATCTTCAATTTCAACGTACAAGCTTTGATAGTTAAATTGATCTAGATTTTTATTTATTTTATTATTGTATTGAATAACTATTAGAATTGTATTATTGATATATAAATAATTAGTTTTATACTTTTATGTCTAAAAAAAATGTAATTGTACAATGACATCATATAATGTAATGTAAAAATGTAATTGATACTCTTGTTAAAGCTAACCTAACCTTTGTAGTTGATGCTTAACCAATAAATAAAAATAAATAAAATAGGGTGGTCTCTCGATGAAAACACTAAATTATTACCAATTTTTGATTTTTTTAATATTTATATAAAATTAAAATAAATATAACAAAATATGATTTCTTTAATGTTATACTGTATCGAGTGAAATATTATTTCTATTTATTATACCCTACAATCTCTACAGAAATACTCTGTCTATTACCAATAGGTAGTAAATAATAAATATTTAAAATTAAAATAAATAATGAAAAATATTTTTATGGGTATACATTTATTCGTTTCTGCTGACATTTATTATTATTTTAGAATTTCCGTGGCAATCGCAATAAATTTCCTTCTATTTTTATCCGATTCAAACTATTGGCCTCCATTATTGCCCTCCTAATTTAATGAAATCTTTTTCTAAATCCATTCCTTTCCCATCGCTTTCTAAGTCTACCACGCAATCTCTTCTCCTCAGGTCTCCTCCGTAAGTGAGTGTGGGTCTTATCATCGTAGTGTATAATCTTATTTTGGTGTTTTTTGAGATTATAAAATTAGGTACATTAGCAAAATTAATATGATAACATGAAACTTAATTAGCATTGAAATATGAAACGCCTCATAGTATTTCTGAGCAAGACAAATAAACAATGATAAACATTAACATAATATAATGTACTCGGGTTCTGGTATTAGTTTGGTGATGGTTTCGAGTGTGTTTACAAATAATCCTCACATACGAATCTGAGGTCTATATTTTGTAAAAAATGATATGTTTCTCCTACCAAATAAATAAATATTATATAATAAATCAAATACAACAAAGACTATAATTGCATTAAAATGTAGTAATTGTGATTAACAAGTAACACATTACCTCTGAGTCATGGTCTGAGGATCAGAATTACAATATTTGTTTTTGTTTTTATAAGCAATTTAAATATGTGTTTGATTTTTTATAATGTCAATAAAAATGTTCATCTCGGTTTCGATTTTTTTTTTAATGTATAAATAAATATATTATTATGTAGGTAGATTGGTCTACGGCCATTAATAAAAATAAATTAAAATGTGACTTCAAATAGTACGGCAAGTACTTCCTATACAACTACTTCACTACGTTATGATATTCTGCGTTCGTCAAATTAATAACGGCAAACTATAAACGATATTTTGAACATCAGATTGCACAAACAAATAACGAACAAGTTTTTGTTTTTTAAACGGAAGTGAGTTATTTATTTTGCAATGTAAATACACATAATCATAATTAACAATGAACTATAAAATCGTGTACTGTTTGAGCTATGGCATTTTTTTAGTTTGAGATTGATGTGGACTTCATGAATTAACAGTTCTGGAAAAAACAAAAAATAGCCGATTAATACAATTATACTGCATTAAAAAATAATAATGCAACTCAGTTAAATAACAAAAAGTTAATCCTTTTAATATCATTTTAATATAGTTATATTATTGTTGTTATTGTTTAAATATTATTATCATTATACAACATACATCTGCAGCTTACTCAAAAGTATGACTTTATAACTATGTACATTTACCCGTATTATGTACCCGCAAACATTTTTCATTTTTTATTAAAATATATAATTTTGGTTTTTCTAGAAATTAAATGATTTTTGAAGATGTGATATTGATTTTTAAATTTTCGAACTATTATTGCCGTTATTGAATATTATCAGCTATATATATATACATATATATTAATACAATATAGAGATGCACTTTTGAAGTAAAAAAAATAGTAGCTTTAATAGATAAAGTGAAATATATTATGAATACCAAATTGTTAAGAAAGTATTACCATTGTTTCTCATTATAATTTTATCCATTTTCGAAGTATTTAAAACCTCTTTGGATTCTTTCTTCAGAGGATAAAAATATTTTTTTAAGTTATGATTACACATTTTATGATATAGATATTCTCCATGCATATATTTTTATACGCGACAAACGTTATTCCAAAACATAATTAAAAAAAAAAATAAAACAATTAGACTAATAATTTAATATACCTATTTAACACGGAAAAAATTAAATAAATACTAATTTGCACATGTATACTAAAATAAGTTTGATTCGAAATAACGAAGTGGTTATTGAAATTTGGAACACATAATTATTATGCACTCACCATCAATTGGCTGTTGGCTGGGGTGGCTTTGGCGACCGATTTGATGGCCTTGGCAGATTGGACTTGTCCTACGACGACGATGTTCATGGTTACTTTTTCGGCACCCATTTTTGGTTTTTTGGTTTGTTTTCGTGGAATAGCGTGAAGACTAAAAGTACAGACAAAAAATACAAAATATAAATGATTTAATTTAATATTCGCAACAAAAAAATATAGTTAATCGATGACGTTATTATAATATAATCATATGATTGGTACTCACTGAAGATTAGATTTGCACACAAATTGCGTTATGTCTGAATGAAGCACCGGTAGTCCTTTTATATACTGTGATTTTTAGATTAATGTACAAGAGCAGCGTGGTGGCGTGATTGTGGCAAGTGTTCGTTGTTGGTTATTGACTGATAGAGAGCTTAGAGGCGATTCGTGTACATGCATCGTACGTCGGACAATGTCATGATAATATGAAATTTTACCTAAAATGTTCTGATTTATTTTAACAGTAGAAACATTTGGTTTACTATATGTAAATGTCAATATAATATGTAGGTATACTCAAAGCATAAAGTGTCAAAATGTAATACTTACCAATATGATTTTTCATTGGTCGATTGTATAGATAGGTACATAATTTAAAACAAGAGATGATCAATTCCACAGAATATATTATTTTCTTCCATGGGCGCTTATGCTTAAATTTTGAGGAAATCTAAGATTTACACGTAACGAATTTATATTGAAAATTAAAAAACAAAAAAATATTTTAGTTTCTTTGTTGTTGCCTAATTGATCGGATAAATCGTAACACATTCTAGAAATACTGTACTTTGAATTTAATCAAAAAACCAGAAAATGTCGTTAGGAGTTTGAACCACGATCAAAAATATGTCAAGTTATGCATCTAATTCGCCAGTGGTGGATTTTTACTAATTTGGTCAAATTAGTTCACAAAACAAGATATACCTACCAATCCCTCTTTGACCGTGAACTAAGGTGCCTATCACTGAAACCAAAATAGGTTCATCGATATAGCACCATTTTCTATGTTAGTTTGTTCATTTGTTCCTGTTGAAGTAGGATATTGAATTTTAATAAATAAAAACATTACAATTTCAAAATATTTTTATTTGGTAGATTTATGTCTGGAATTCCAAACTGATGCCTATAATATTATGTTCAAATCATAAACCTATTCACAACGTTTAACGATATGTCACTTTTAGATCAACAAAATATAGAAATAATATGTTATAAATCATAATAGTATATATTATGATTTATAACAATAAAATAAATGCAAAAATATTAATAATGTTCTAATTATTTTTGCTTGTTTCAATTTTTATACATAGCAGGTAGCAGGTAACCTATGCTAACTGTTAATAATATATTATTGTGGCTTGGTGAGGCACGGTCGTACGCTCAATCTGCGGAAACGCACTGAGCGTACGTACCGGCCGCAGTTGCTAGCTCCCGGGTGGGTGACCACCCGGGATATTTAGCAACATATCCTTGCCACACATACACAAACACGTGTTACAACCCTACCAACTCAAAAACCTACAAACAAATATACTAAAATAACTCCTACCGTACCACCCCCACACCCAATGGCCTATGTTGCCGCGGGTTCCCCTCAAAAAAATATAAAAAAAAATATATATATTATTATATAAAATTATTTAAAATTAATACTTAGATTTAGTAACTACATGATTAATATATAATTAATGATTTCGCTTTAAGTCCAATGGCCTATGTTGCTGAGGGAATATGTGCAATAATAAAAAAAAATAACAATAATAATTTAAATTAATATTATATACTTAACACAGCAATTTTTCAAAATATCAAAAATTACTAAATTTTCTCGATTTAAATCTTATCAATTTAAATATTAACTAGTATAAATAAATGCATCTATGCAATATAGATTATACTGATAATCATTTTGCCTCATTCGCTAAAATGGCAAAAATGTATACAGAAAAAAAAATTTACCAATTTCAACTATTATTATTAGTAACCAATGACTGGCAACTGCTTAAACATACAAAGTTTTCCATTTCCATCGTAAAATCAAAAACGTAGAGAGAGTGCCTTTTTAAAATGCAGATTATGAAAAGTCTTTTCTTGGTGCACTCGTAACTATACGATAGTACTAACAGTACTATGGAAATATTAGTCTCAAGCCATCATAGTTTTTATTGTTATTAGGCTTTACGTTGATCAGTCAGTCAGTCAGGACAATTGTGTATATACACACTATATAGATTAATTTATTCTTGAGTTAATTAATATAACTAATCAATTTTAAGAGTAGATTTAAGTAAATACATTTATGTAAATATATATATTAGTCATGTGGTAATATAAACGAACATTTTTCTATAAAGTATGAATCTGATGAGTTTTTTAAAAATTAGTTTTCGGACTATTAGTAGTTTACAAGTTGTTAAAATATAATAAGTACACAGCAATAATAATAATATTTCTTAAAAACAAGTTTTAAAAACCAAAAAAGAGATGCAATATTTAGAATATATCTTATTATACTCAAATAACACTAAATCTAAATATTTGAAAATAAGCACAATTTAAATTAGGCATTTAAAAATTACCAACAGATCAATTAAAAAAATTATGCTAGAGCAAATACTTAAATTATTTACGTAATTTTCCCTTTGATGTGCAACATTTTTTTTTTCAAATTACAAATTTTTTACCATAAATTATGAATCCAACACTTTTTTAAATTATTTTTTGAACACGTAGTTTAAAAGTTAGGTGTTCGAATATAACTCGTATAATGGAAGTCCTAAAAAAGAAATTTTAAAAAATTTTAAAATATATTATGTAATGTTTGATTTATAATTTTGTTATACAAGGAATACATTAAATTTGAAATGAAAAATTGCGTGTGAGCATGCTAGACGAATTATCCAGTACACAAAAATAATTTTTTCAGATTTCATGGAATTCGAAATCTACGCACATCACACTTTTAATGATGACGTATATTGATAAACAAGCAATCTCTGCAATATTTTAATCAATACACCAAGCCATCTTCCCACTTACAGCTGACCGAGAAAAGTGTTTATTACGCACATGATCTCGATTCCGACATAACACAACTTTTGCGAAAATTTATCCTTTGGTGAGTACGAAACAATAGTAAACTTTTTTTTTTATTTAAAATGTTTTTATGACCATATTTTTTCCACTTTCAGTTTTCACTTAAATCGTCAAAAACCAACCAACAAAACCAAAATGGGCGCAGAAAAGGTATCCATGAACATCGTAGTCGTCGGACAAGTCCAATCTGCCAAGGCTATCAAATCTGTCGCCAAAGCCACACCAGCCACCAACCAACTTATGGTTAGTACGAGTTTTGTATTATGATTTATGTCACTCAAATGCAGTTGGATAGCTGCAGATTTTGTTCAACTTAAATTAAAATGTGTTTCAAGCAACTTTCGGGGAAATTAACACAACATACACCACATAATATTTTAATATATTTTTTTTATTTATATACATATAAAATGTAATGTGTTATTTAATGTATATGATGAGTATAAAATTACTCTTTTTATACATAACTTTAATTTAAAGTTATATTTATGAATATTTTTTTCAATTTGTGTTAATGTAATTCAAAAGTATATTCTATATAAAAAAGGTTATTGTTTAATGATTTTCTTTAAAATAGATATTTTGTATTTTCCTATAATATAATGCAAATAACTATTTTTTTTTATAGTTTATTTGATTATATTCTTACTTATATCACTTTTATAAACCAAAACTAAGACAAAACAATAATGTTTTACAATAACTGTTAATTAACAAATGTATATTATACTATAAATTCTACAATTTTTAGTCATTTTTAAACCTTTCAAAGTCGAATGTTTTCTGTACTCGTATTAATTAATTTGCATTGTGGAACATGAAAATACTTTTAAGTAATCATTTAAAATCATGATAAATATAAAGCCTGTATATAGTAAATATACGATTAAAAATATACCTATACACATTTTAAAGCTGTTGTTTTTTTTTTATCTTATAAACTCGGCAACTGTAACCATTAGTTACAATTAAAATTTTTTTTTAATTTTAGTAATTTAAATTCAAGGGCATTATAATGAAACATAAAATATAAATTATTTATGTTTTAATTTTCGTTATATAATTACCTGCAAATGAAGTTTAATAAATTACAAGATTTTCATTTGTGAATATTTTAATTCAAATTATAATTTTTAACAAATAAAAGTTGATAAAATTGATTGTTATTTTCATTACGGAAATGTTATAATATGATATTGAACTAAAATTATTATAAATATTTATTTAAATGTTTTTTTTTTTTTGAAGTTTAAACGTTTAAATGATTTGTATATATTTGTTTTATTTCAGAACTGTTAATTTATGTAATCCATTCATCACAAACTTCAAAATTCTATAGCAGTAGCAGTATATGTAAGTCAAATTTATATTGAAAACATGAAATAAAACAGTCTTTTACGATATTGAACTTAAAATTTTTTTTTATGCCTTAATCTTTTAATTAACTATTCCAATTATTATGACGATACATACACATAACGCTATGTGTATTACTTAATGATTTAGAAATCACAAAAAATAGATACGAAGTTATAGGTTGAAAATGATGTCATTGATTACGAGTTGTCACAATTTTTGTAATTTATTTGGCAGTATTATCAAGCATCGCTTTCTTTCTCTTAATTGTTAATTGAAAATACAAGAAAAAAATCCATATCAACTACTTGTGTATATTTAACTGAATATAGGACATTTGAATACTCTAGCCGAATTACACTGATCTTAACAGAAAAAATGAGGTAATTTTTAATCGACTTATCATTGGCCACACAAAACTCACACACGGGCACCTCATGGCAAAGATAGATCTACCCCTATGTCCAGCATTGAAATACTAACTACTCCATCAAACATATCACCGTCCACCACCCAAATTTCAACGAATTCTGCAGGAAAGACTTCAACACCCCCGACTACCTATACGAAACAATTCGTTCATTTTCAAACTATCAAAACATAATTTTATAATTTTATATTTAAAAAAAAATCGGATTGTATAATAAAAAATAATGTAATTTAAAAATGTAATACTCTTGTTGAAGCTAATAAGCTTTGTAGTTAATGTTTAATCAATAAAGAAAAACAAATACGATTAAGTGTATTAAAATTGTATGGCGAAAAACTGAGATATATTAAGTTTTCGACTGATATAAAATTGGATTACTTCGATTAAAATCATATATATATATATATATATGCTTAACCTAAATACGGTAAATATTATTGAATTGTTGTGATTAACAAGTAGAGGAGGAATATAATTATAACGCTTGCCAAAATTATAACTTATAAGTATTATGTATATAACATTTTATATATTATGATAAAACAAAATCCTTAAGAGTTGACTATTAATTATGGTATGTATGATAAAAGTAAAAATATATATAAAATTTAATCAAACTGACTGTTTTTATATTGTATTTAAATACCTAATTTACCTGTTTTCCCTAAATATGTAATTTTACTATGCAATTCATACCATTAACTGATATCGTGAGAAAATGATAACGTCTTCAACTTTACTTTACACAAAGATTTAAATATAAAAAATGTTAATGCTGAAACAATAACGTTCTGCAGACAAATTCATAATCGACTTCCTTCCCACTGAAATGCTCTTATATAAAATCTGGCTAATCGAACGATTCCGGGCAATCCCTCATGGTATTTGGAAATCAATTTGAGTCAATAATTACGTAATGAATAATTTTAAAAAACAAACAAACAGCCAATAGGTAGTGCTTTTACTAGATGATTTCTTGCCTGACGTGGTTTAATGTTATAAATTCTCACTTATCACATTATCTTATTGTGCTGAAGGGCACAGATTGTATTTTTCTCTTAAAAACTAAAAAAAAAATTAACTCCGTATTGTAATGATTGCCATTATGTTCACAATGATATACAATAGTGGTTATAAACTATATTATTTACCATTCAGTGCTGAATTTAAATGTTCATATCATTAACAAAAAAAAAAAAAATAAATGTTTAATCATCACATTTATTGTACTTTTCTGTAATAGAATAAAATTAATCTATACTTGGAATGTATATTGAGCGCCGAAAAAAATTCACAATTCACTTAGCGTTGAAATCTGTAGCCTATCTTCATTACGTTTTATTTGAAGGTATTATGCATTCGTGGTTTGTTGACAATAAATTAATTTATAAAATTAGTTAAGGTAAAATGATTGAACTTTTTTTTTGTAAAAAATGGCAATATCAATTATAACTCACTACGTGATTTTACTAAATATATGTGTATACATATTTTAAAAATAGTTAAATACTCAATTAATACTCATATCATAGTTATGTGCGAAAAAAATTAGAGTACGAGTTGTAGCGTGAGAATCTCTAAATTATGAACCAAGTATGATATATTTTTGTCAAGACAAATATGTAGATAAATAATTGCTAAATACGTAAATGCATACGAGCACAGCTTCAACAAGATCGCATCTATTTTGTTGTTGTATTCTACGTTAAAGTTTTTATCTTTATTTATTGCAATAAGCTGATATAATTAATTTTCATTCTTATTAAATAAAACTTATGATCGTCGCACTTATGGCCAAGAAATATAAGATTGGAAAATATTTGTTCAAAAAATTCTCGTATATTTTATTCCAGGTGTTGGCAGACACGAAAAACTGCAAAAGTAAAATTTCAGAACTAAAATTTGTATTTTTCCAATACTATTCATTTATTAAATTTAATATACTAAAAACGATCGAAAAATCTCATATAAACACCCATAGTCGTTTTGAACACTTTAAATGTATCGTATGAAGGTGGTATATTTTTGTTAAACGATACACAAATATCGATGTAACAAAATTATTACAACAGCTATTAAGATTTACCTACCACACATTATTATAATACCTTCAAAATTCTATTAAATAGAACATAATATAATGCATGTTAATAATTTATAATATTCAAGTCAATTGACGGAATTATTCAATGTCTGGACTTCAATTCCTAAAAATTATCAAAAATTAACTTCTAAAAACCATTTTCGTGTTGAAAATACAATTGATATAGCTCAACTGCTCAAGTAGTTGCTTTGATTTTAGCTCAACGATTGCATCGTATGTATGATAATATATTAAATCTAGCTAATTTAAAATAAATATAAAAAAATAAAGAACGCTATTACATCTCTAAAATTCGGTTTAAATTAAAACAGAGACATAAAGGATGATAAAAACTTAGAATTAAAATAATAAATAATAGACAAGTTATTAGACGGAAGAGACCAAGAGACTGATTTATTTTGCAATGTCAATACATATTATTATAATTTGAAACAAATTATGAAATTAAGTACTGTTTGTGCTATGACATTTTTGAGTTTGAGATTGATGTGGACTTGAATTAACAGTTCTGGAACAAAACAAAAAATAGTTGATTAATCAATACTATGTGCTAAAATATAAAAGTATAATAGAATTAATATATTCTAACAGGGTTTAAAAAGTCTTAATACCTTACAATGCTGTAAAAAATATTATTAAAATCATAATTAAATACTAACAATGCACTGATTTAAAAAGTATATAAAACACATTTCAAATACTTTGAAGTTTTAAGAATAAATACAAATACTAAGAATATAATTTTAATTTATTTTATTAAACCGTAAAAACAGGAAAAATTATTTTTTTTATAATTACTAATCATGAACATAAAGTTGAGATATCACATTTGTCTATTTAAGTGTTCATAAACTTTATACTAATGTTTTATCCAAATTAATAACTTTCCATTGTATCAATACATATTATATTATATAATTACTGTATAAATAAGTGTAACTAATGGCCTTTGTTGTCGATGTAAACATGCTCAATAAAAAAAAAAAAAAACTTTATACTGCCTATTTTATTTTATCCCGAAATATGAAAATAAATAAGTAATAAATAATTTGAATTCAATATTAAAATGAAAACTGTAAAAATCAATCTGAAATGTGTCAATTAATAATTCTTTTGAATTTTGAAAAGTGTTTACAATAAAATTATTTTATTTTGAAATTGTTACAATTATGTTCTATAATAAAATACCTCAAAATACTTAAATTAAAAAGAATTATAAAAGTATTTGAATATATTAAAATTTTGCTCAAATACTTTACAATGCTGATTGAATATTATCACTTTTGTATGAAAAACTATTTAAATTTTTCTTGAGTCAAAATTAATATTTTGAACATAATAATATAGTATGACAAAAGAAAAATATTTTCAAAAACGATTATTAAAATATTATAAAGTATGTACACGAAATTTTCAAAATTTTAATCGAAGCATTACATTTTTTTAGAAAGTTATAGTTATTAATTAGAAATTATATGAAATAAGTTAATTAAATAAAATCAATCCTAATTAAATTTTATAAATTAATGTAACAATAAAATATTGAAAAAAATGATACAAGTCCTCATTATTTAATTACAATAAACACAATAAATTATATTTATTTTTATTTTTATGATGCATGGGACTCAATTAATATGAATTGTAACAATTGTTTAATTTATTTACTATGTTAAAAATTCAGTAGATAATAAGCCGATCTACGTAAGTATACAAAATATTAATCACACAATTATTAACTCACACTCCAATTTATCTATTTATCATTTTAAAACCTATCCAAATCAAATTTAACGAATAATTTTACATAAAAATATTGAAATAAAATTAATAGTTATAATCATATTTTAATCGTGATAAAACACAGTAAATTTTAAATATTTTTATTGCACGTGTTTAACAAAAATCGAACGTACTGATTATTTAATAATTAATCTATACCTAGTCAAAAATCACACACGAGAAATATAAAATCGAAAAAAATTGCAAAACGCATAGGAAAAAAATTCCATCACACTATTATTCGAAATGAAAAAAAAAAATCACATAATAATTAACTCACCATCAATTGGCTGGTGACTGGGGTGGCTTTGGCGACCGGTTTGATGGCCTTGGCAGATTGGACTTGTCCGACAACAACGATGTTCATGGTTACTTTTTCGGCACCCATTTTTGATTTTTGGTTGGTTTTTTGAGGATTAGAGTGAAATCTGGAGGTAGACAAAAAAATATATTATATGTATGAATAATTTAAATTAAGCCGAAGACATATTATTTTCCGTCAGGTTAATACTTACCGAAGATTATATTTGCACAAAAGTTGCGTTATGTCGGACTGAAGCATCAGTACGTCCTTTTATACAAAGACGGCTCCCGCCTAATGTGTAGGTCACTCAAGCGTGGTGGCGTGATCAGAGCTCTTAAATGTGATTCGTGTAACTGATATCGTACGTCAGAAGACGTCGAGTCTTAAATTTCATTGTTTTGCTCAGAAAACACGTCAATCTTGTATTGTATGAATGTACCAAATACAATTAAATATTGTCTTCTAAAATATGTCACAAAATATTTGACAAATATTGATTTATATTCCTGTAATTTCGTTAAACTTCAAACAACATACACGTGAAGTAACCTAAATCTTAGAAATATCTATTTAATCTTTATAACACAGATTCCTTTAGGAAACAGTCCACCAAACATTAATCCAAACTAATATTATAAATCCATTTCATAATCCAATTTTAAATATCGATCAACATCTTTAATAATCGACTTTGAAATCAAATTATATAACAATTTGTGTAATGGTATTCAAATTTCAAATTGAAATCGGAAAAAAAATAAACCTATTATTTATACCAAAATATTAATCGTTCAATAATTTTTCTTTTAAAATTAAAAAAAAATATATATAAATTTATAACTCTGCAATAGCCAAATAGGTCTATAATATTATTCATTTTTTAGGCTCATTAGCAGTGCATATTGACAAATATGAATTAATCAAACGACAACTGGTTTCACATGGTTAGAAATCAAAATTGTAAAGATATTAAATTTATATTTTAAATCAAAGAAAAAATATGTTA
Organism: Diuraphis noxia; assembly: GCF_037042655.1. NCBI lineage: Eukaryota > Metazoa > Arthropoda > Insecta > Hemiptera > Aphididae > Diuraphis > Diuraphis noxia. Next base: position 8,889,905 of record NW_028301713.1, on the reverse strand, counting down.
AAAATTATAAATATTCGAATTGCGCAACTAACAAAGAAAGAATAAAATTCTAAAATCAATTTGTAATTTTTTTAAATTTTAAACATAAAAACAAATATCAACAAGTGAAATTGAAATTGAACATTTTTATTTTTATTTAAATCCTTAAATAAGTCACATAACAAAATAAATATATAAACATGAATATATTATATCACTGAAGTAAGCTAATATATTACTATTTTTATCATTATTATATCAATGTCACGTGATAATTTAGTATAATTGAGAATATCATTAACTGAGTGTAATTTAGTTTTTAATTTTTAATTTAATCTTTCGATCATGTTCGATGATTTTGAATTTTAAGTGTAAGTACCTGCCTATATTTTACATTTTATAAAAACTTAGATATGTATTATTTCAATAGCAAACTAGGCGCATATAAACTTCCTTTACTGAATTAAGTAACAAAGTTTAAACAAAATATAAAATATTTTAAACTACTTATGGTCAAGTTATAAAATCAAAAATGGTCCATAAAAAAAAAAATTTTTATACGGCATATTTTACTCAATTTATTAATTTGTACGTGTGTTTATTACAATAATATTTTTAACATAGTATATAATGAATTGTTTTATTACGTATAATTGCTGATGGTAATTAACTAGTATATCATTACATATGTTTCTGGGTAGGTTTAAAAATTTTAATTTAATAATAAATAAGAATCTTGTGAACACGTAACACGTTTGGGCACAAAACGATATTTTTACCTAGATTTTGAGAGAATAATTGGGAACACACGTTAAGATACACATTTCTTCAGACCACAAAAATCAACACTACCTTCGGGTACATCATATTTTTAAACAAATACCACGATTGTGTACAAACGTTTAGTACCAAACATTTATTTTTTTTCTGACGAAATATGAACTGATGTCATATAGTGTCAGATACTTTCTTATACCTATTATTGTCATTTTAAAACTAATTATAAAATATAATTATATTTTTTTAATATATCCAAAATGTAAGTTTTAATAAAGATTATAGTCTAATTAACAAGTATTAGATTCATATACATGCGCAGTCGCTTAAATACTTAAATAATAATCATATGATAATTAAAATAATATAATTGATATTAATTGGTTTGGAGGTAAATTATCGAGCAGTAAATGAGTAACACGCTAGGTGACGCTTATATGACATGTTTCCAAACGTGTCTGGTATATGTGTACCCATAAGTTTTATGATTTATTGGATAAAATTAAAAAATACCTTTTATTCTATGTGTCTAAACCAGTGGTTCCTAATTGGTTGTCCGTGGACTTATGGAGGTTCGCGTGTTGATGTTAAGGGATCCGTGGTTATGTAGTAATGAAGTGATATTTTTATTTTATTTTAGTAGAATTTTTAAACATGTATTGGTTTGAAATTCCAGGTATTTTGCGTAATCACTATTGAAACTCGATTATCGCTAAAAAGGTCGACAATTAATGTATTGTATATATATATATAATTTTTTTTTTCATTTTTATAATTAAACAAAATTGAAAAGTAAGTGATCACGAATAAAGGGTCCACCGTCCAATTTAAGTTTTAGCTAGGGGTCTCAGCATATAAGAACTAAAAGACTAGCTCTAAATAATCGCCTACGCATCCTACGCATGCTAAAAACGGTATTATGCAATAATAAATACACCTCTACGTGCACCAAACTTCTCATATATAAAAGTCTACTAAAACCAATGTGGACGTACGGTCAGCAGTTATGGGGTAGTGCAAAAAAAACAAACGTTAATAAAATTCAAGCATTCTAAAACATTGCTCTAAGGAAATTATTGACGAATGCCCCTCCTTACGTCTCAACCTTCATTCAGATCTAAAACTAAAAACAATAGCTGAGGAATCCAAATGTTTCTGTTAAAGATTCTTCAACCACCTAAACGTTCATTCGAATCCACTTATCAAAAAATTGGCCTCCGCTACCATACCAGGTAATAGGTAATCACCCCAGACGTCTAAAGCGTAAGTGGTGTCGTGATTTGTTATGAAAAAAAAAAAAAAATAAAAATAGCTATGGGTCCGCGGTTCAACGCTAATTGGAAACCACTGGTCTAAACGTTGTATCTTTTTGTATCCAAACGTGTTGGCTTTTGGGTCAATGTGCTCAAACGTTCTGCGGCCTCTTGAACTGTTTACAACAGTGCCCCTATGTGGTATGATTTGTATTCAATGTTTTGTAAATAAACAATCGTTGTAATATTAAAATGATCACGCCACTTCACTGCCCCACTTTAAATCAACCGACGGCAATGTATATAAAGGCGTCCGAGATCTCAATTCCGGCATAACACGTTCTTTTGTGCAGATTTATTCTTTGGTATGAACGAAACGACGGCAATTGTTTTATATTGATTTCAAAATTAATATTTTTTTTTTCCATTTACAGTTTTCACTTTAATCCTAAAAAACCAACCAAAAACCAAAAATGGGCGCAGAAAAAGTATCCATGAACATCGTCGTTGTCGGACAAGTTCAATCTGCCAAGGCCGCCAAGACTGTTGCCAAGGCCACACCAGCCACCAGCCAACTGATGGTGAGTTAGATAGATTTCAGATATTTTTCAATTTTAAAATCAAAAAAATATTTGAAATATTAAGAAAATCAAAATAAGTTGAAAAATATAATAACAACAATTTATGCTAAGTATAAAAATATAATATATTTTGTTTAAATCTGACGAACTAAATGACTTAAATTATGTTTATGATTGTTATAAATTTTAATTAATTAATTAAATCTTCAAATAAAACGATAAAATCAGTTTTTTAAAACATTTAATCCAATACCAAACAATTTAACTTACGATAACGTATAATGATTAATTATTTATATTTAATGGTTAAACGAATGAACTTAATATTAATTAATATTAATTACATCATCACACGTTATCATATCTGTACGTACGTTATTTTGTGAATATTTATAAACGGTTTCGTATTAACTTGAAATAATAATAATACATTTAATAAGAATTTTTCTATTTGATTTAAGAATATTTTATAATTACTAAAAAAGTGTTTAGTAACATAATACGATAATATTTTATACTCAATACAATAATATTATTTTATTGGTTAACCTAGTTGATGTTTAATTCAGTTTATAATAAAAATAAATAGATTTATATTGTTGTAGGCATTAGCACTTTTTGTATTATTTTTAAACATAAGAACGGTTTGTTGTTTGAATTATATCGAATTATTCTACATAGGCAGCAAACTGTTATATAGTTTTATGATCTCATAATCTTTACCATTAAAGTATAAATTTTGATTTACATAATTTTTTTTGTTTTGTTTTTCTTTGTTTCAGAACTGTTAACTCATGTAGTCCATACATTGCAAAACTCAAAAATGCCATAGCCCAAACAGTACAATAATATGTAATTCGTATCAGTAATGACAACCGCAAAATAAAACAGTAATTTCGGATAAACTTAACTGTGTACTGTGTTTTTTTTTCTTTTACTATTTACCTCATCCAAAGTCCATAATACTAATTCGCGGTTTTTTATCACCTGTTGATGTCTGCACGAATCACAATATAATTTATTTTAAATTATTTTAATCTCAATAAATATGGTCGTGAATTTTAGATAAATGACAAGTGTTCAGGAATTTTAGATTTGACTTAAACGTGACCAACTAAAACACAAACGTTTAATCTTAAGTAGCTCAGCTGTAAGTTATCAGTTTATTGATATCAGATTAATCACATAACACCAAATGATAGAGTGATATTGCCATATTGGATTAATATCGAGATCGATGAGTATTTAGCTTTATTTTGTGATTAATTAAGACGTTTCCAATGTATTGCGAGTTACTTAAAGTTATGCTGTTAGGTATATTGTTAGTTAGGTTAGGTACTATTGTAATTTTTAATGGAGAAGAAATTTATTATTTTGATTTTTGCAATGCAAAATACTCTATATTATTTAAATAATTATTTTTTTTTTTTGTAACCTTTTTCCGATTAAAGCTAATGCTAAAATAAACCTTATGTCTTATTTTAAAGATTAAAATAAGTTTGCATTTTTTAAAATCTACAATTTTGCTATTTTGGTAACGCATTCAGTTTGGAACGCACTAGAACATTATTCGTTTGGCAAAATATGGTTATTGGTTAAATCATCAATATTCGAGAACTTGGCCACCTATGTTAACTATTTAAAATTTTGAATTTTTATCACAAATTAATTTAAAAATAAACATCCTTATTTAATACCAGAGATGCAAAACAATTTTTTCATCTATTTACAAGTAAAAAATATACAGGTGTCCCGTGAGGATAAACCCATTATCCGTAGAGGTGGGCTCGCGCCACCCGGATAACAACCAGTTTTCCACCGTTTTATCCAGAAACTAAACAAATAATTGAAAATCAGGTTAGAACACGATTCCGAAAGTTCATTGTTCGATATTACCTTTTTTTTCTACCCAAATGCTGTATTGTATTCGATTGCGACGTTGCCGTGAGGAATACGATTCCGCACGTTTTTTCTTGTAACGTGAGATTGATACAATTAGTATATTATTTAGGCACCTGAACTTTTCTTCTTCTTTACCACGATATTTCAAGTTCAAACTAATTAAAAATAAGATAATTTGGGTCTTTTGATAAAGTCGATAAAGATAACAATATACAATAAATATACGACAAATGGACATCGTATGGTGCGAAGGCGAAACTATAATATTTTAGGTATATATACCACAATTTACTGAGCATCCTAGTCAATATGATATTTTGATTAATATTTGATATCTGAACGATAATCTAATTAGATTTATTCAGATACATCATGTTTATTTTAATTTTTAATACATTTGACAACGTTGCGCTCAATTCCTATTGTATTCCTATGAACAATTAAGTGTGCGGAATCGTGTTCAAAAAAAAAAAAAAACGTGCGGAATCGTATTCCTCCCGAAAATCACGAGATTAATGAAAATAAAATGTTGAAAGGTCAACATTTTCAGTAAAATAAACTCAATAAAATGGTATCTTTATTTTTTTCAAAAATTACAAAATTAAAAAATAATTTTTTTAAACTTTTTTAGCAAAAAATTGAATTAAATTAAAAAATAAAATACATGTAGTCCTTGTTTATGCAAGTTAATAAAAACAATTATTTATGAAATATTTATCATCTAAGGAGATATAGCAATGGATAAATCCTCGCGGGACACCCTTTTTTAATTTTCCTCGCTAACCTCCTGATAGTCGCTGGCAATGCATTTCCATTTGATTTTATGTAACTTTTCTATTATTTTTACTATTTCTATGGTATTGTTTATAGTTTTTCTCATCATATTAATTTAAAATTTAAATACAAAATTGTATAACTATTTGTATTCTTTTTGTATACTAATTTATTTGTATTTGAATAAATAAATATTCTTAACAAGTCAAATAAACATTAATAAGTTTTATTTTATAACACAGAGCTTTGGGATAAATCAGGGGTGAATATATAAGGTGAAAAAATATATACTTCAATAATAATAATAAACCATCACTGTATTAATGATCCAAAACAATGTTATGATGGACAAGTTACACAGTCATAGTCTGAGGTTAAGAATATTTGTTTTGTAGAAAAACAACATACAAATATGTTTGTGACTATTAATATTAATATAGAACAATATAAAAAATGTCTATTCAATTATTGCACATTCTTTTTTTTTTTTTTTCATCAATTTAATAACAGTGTATTGTAAACGATGTTATAAACATAAAATGCCACAAATAAATAACCAACAAGTTTTTTAACGGAAGTGATTGATTTATTATACAATTTCAATACACATAATGATAATTATCAACTAAATATTATAAAATTATGTACTGTTTGGGCTATAGCATTTTTTTAGTTTGAGATTGATGTGGACTTCATGTCTTCATGAATCAACAGTTCTGAAACAAATAAAATGAATAAATTATGATAACATGGTTATATTATTATATTAGTTATTGCTTTTTTGATTTTTATTGATAGAAAAAATATATAAAAAACTTGATCATTATTTATTGGACATTAATAGATGTAATATTATATTTTTATATTAAAAAAGTAAAACAAAATATCCTATGAAAATATACATATTTAAATAATTTATCGAAAAAGGTCATATTACCTACATATAGAAGATATTATTCAACACAATATTATAGGCACTATAAAATACAAAACACAAAACAACTTATTATTCTGATTATTTTCATGAAATGCTAATAAAATGTATTTTTAAACAGCTGCTGAATTAATAAAGTCGGGACTAATTGGCCGGAGAAATGAGATTTTATGCTGTAAAACATGATGTATTTAAACTTTAACATTTATATAATTAGGATTTTTGTTTTATAAACTATATTTAAATTTGTAATGCCTTGCTGGATCTTAAGTCTGAACTGATTTGTTTGGAGATGTGAAATTAATTTCGTCGATGGTAAAAATTTTTATGAAATAGTATTTATACTTCAATATATTTTTTATAGATTTCTATATCCAACATAATTTTACATATTTTTGTAATATATGCAATGCAATATTAGATTATTTTTGAATATATACTCGTAATATCTAAGTTGTAAAAATCAAAATAAGATACTAGTCTGCATATGTATAGAACACCAAAATGACGGAATGAATTAAAAATTAATAATCAACGTTTCATAATTTTTTTAAAAGCCTGACCACAATTTAATTATGCACTTACAATATAATAATAATTAACTCACCATCAATTGGCTGGTGGCTGGTGTGGCCTTGGCGACGGTTTTCATGGCCTTGGCAGATTGGACTTGTCCTACGACAACGATGTTCATGATTACCTTTTCAGCGCCCATTTTTGGTATTTCGGTTTAGTTTCTTGGAGTACAGTTAAGTCTAAAAAAATGCACGGACAAACAACACAAAATATCGTTAACAATTTGAATTCAATAAAATGTAATATTAATATTCGACTAGAGTATTATACATTTATACTTACCGAGAATTAGATTTGCACAAATTTTGCGTTATGCCTGAATGAAGCATCAGTCGTCCTTTTATATACAATGTCGATTTTCACTTAATGTAGAGCAGCGTGGTGGCGTGATGATAACAAATGGTCGTAATTGGCTATTTGCTGATAGAGAGCTCCAAGGTAATTCGTGATTCGTGTGTCAGGCAACGTCATGATTTTCAATTTAATCATTCTTCGACTTCAATAAAATAGTTCGTGTACAAAGCATAAAATTATTAATCTACATAATGCTTGTGATTTTCTCGAAAATTCAGCAAAACCAAATAAAATATTACAATGAACGGGAATATGTATAATTTACCTACATAATATAATTATGATGGTTATAGACAAAATCGGTACTAATTTTTGCTGTTTTGTTTAAAGTTAAAAACAAATAAATATATGATATATATTATGTACTAATACAATGTTCACTTGAGTTCAAATTAGAATTTTCTACATATAGTTTAACATTACAAAGCTCCTGATTTTTTTTAGTTAAATGTTTGAAAATAAAATGTATTGTTATTATTGTTAAAATGGCTATCGTTGACTCTTGTAATAACACTTAACACTACTACTTAAATTATTATTTTTACAATTCATTGAAAATTCAAATATATTTAAACAAATTTTAAGCTGCTTAAATTTTTTTCTTCTATACAGTCTTATGACGAGTTCTTTATAATTTTTTCATAAAGCAATTAAATTAATCAATATACTTAAACACCATTGTAGCTACAGCTTGAAAACATAATACAATATGTACTTATAAATAGTTCATACTAATATCTAAAAGTCAAAAGAAAATATTCCATACATTTTTTTTTAAAGACATACCTACAAGTTATAAAATTTGACGAAATTGGATATTTAAACAAATAACGACAGTTTAAGTTATTTTGTTGTAATATAAAAAAAAATTACTTAATATATCGAGACATTAACAGACAGTTTAAAGCTCCCCTCAACTATAAATTAGTAAAATATAAAATATTTAAAACTGATTATTGCCTCTGTAACCGAAGCTGAACGAAAAAAAACCTATTACATGATATAAATAGCCAAATAGGTTTAAACCACTAAAGCAAATAATAATAAAATAAATGATAAAATGTTAATTTTCTATTAATACTTATGTTCTTGCTTGTTTCACGTTAATATGTTTTTAAACATGAGTATAGAATGTCCATCTGTCCGTTAACTAACAGTAGATACCTAGTAAAGATTTTTGATAAATATATTCTTTTTTTTTCTTTTAGGGGAATCCGCGGCAACATAGGCCATTGGGTGTGGGGTGGTACGGTGGGGATTATTTTTGTAAATGTTTGTTTGTAGGTTTTTTGAGTTGGTAGGATTATATCACGTGTTTGTATATGTGTAATTTGTGAAAGGATATGTTACTGCAAATCCCGAGTGGTCACCCATCCGGGAGATAGTAACTGCAGCCGGTACGCGTTTCCACAGGTCGAGCATACGACCACGTCTCATCAAGCCACTAAATATATTCTTCTTAAACCCTAAACAGTATAATATTATGTACATAGGAAAACCAGCGTAGGTTTTTCTTTTTACCTTACTATTGGTTAAATAATTCGTTTTAGATCGGCTGAGAAGTCACGGATTAAACTTAGCATTTGATATATTTTAAAACGTGGTTCAAACTACTCTCAAACATTTTCTGGTATACTTAACAACAACCGGAATCAATCGTATACATACTTTTTGAGTATATACCTATAACTTACAAACATATAAATTTTTTTCAATTTTATTATAGTTTCCTAAAAACTTATTACATCTTAAATTATTATGGTTGTAATTTATACTTTTAATACAACCAATCAAATATCCTTTATTTGAATCATTTAATACTGATCTCACACTCATAAATATTGCATTTATTTTGTTTTTATATACAAAAAAAAAAGAAAAAACGTGGGCAAGAGGATATCGCTCTGCTGTATAGTAGAGATGGAGAATAGGTCACCATAATGGATGTGTTAAATTTGATTGCAATGACAGGTATCATTGTATACGAAAAACGATTCTGAACAGAGATGATTTGTCAGTCTAGGATATTAAATTATAATATTATCTATATTAATTTTGATATTAATATGACACCTATGAGTTTATCATGTTTTGGTTAAACATATTAATAACGAAATTGTAGTAAATAATTAATAGGCTATATATTGTGTACTAAATATTTAACAGCTATTCTTATTGTATTCATATTTCTACGTTGTTTTAAGTACCTTAATAGTTAAGCAATATTAGTTGTTAACTTAAAAGCTAATAATAATAAAAAATAATAGATTATGTTTACCTATTATACTTATTTAGTTATTTATACTATAAACTTATAAATATATTTTTGATGTTTATGTTCTTGCAATAAAAATAACTATGACAATGGCATTAAAAGAATTTGAAATTTATGATTTTAAGATCTCACATATTGTACTATACATACAGAAATCTAAAAATAGTTAACATACCTATGCATGATTATTATATATACTTTTAAGTTTCAAATGTCCACAATATTTGTGTAAATCACAATTTCACAACTTTGTTTTGATATAAAGTAATTAATAATATCCAAACCTAAGAAAAATATTAACTCAATTTTTTCAAGGACATTTAAATTCTTATTATTTTGTTGTGGTTCAACAATTTTAGTGAATCTTCCGTATGTTGTATAAACGTGATTTCTATCTATAAAATATCACTATACCTGCGCAGTAATAAATATTGTCGTTTTGACAAGTAACGACAACATGCTGTCATTCAATCGCCAATAACTGGCTGACTTTTCAATTTTTAGTCTGTGCGATTATAATAATATTTCTTAGTAGATATCTGTATTCTGTATAAGGCATGGATGGAATAAACACAATAATAATAGGAATTTGATAATATATTATTTTAGGAATACCACGACGCGAAAACTGTGCTCTGATGTGTATTAATATTATCCTACTTTTGGATTTTGGTGGTAAAACTACGAGTATTATAAGTAACACGGCGAGATAGATAGGCAATTCAGGTACAATATTTTTGTTTTAATGCTTCCGTTCATAGTCTTGTCGATATTTTGTAAGGACGGAGAATTACTATGTTATTATAATTGTATTAGTGAACAAAAGTTACTCCAATTAATGGCATACACATACACAATACATTACATGCAACACTATTATGACGTATACAATGAATATAAAAAAGATTCAACAGAGAACGATTATAATATTATATACAAATTGATGTACACTTGAATGACACTTGGAAACTGCTGTACAAATGATTACAAAATTTTGCACCAAATATTCCTAAAGAATATGACAATGTATAATGATTTGTCTTTTAACTCGTATAGATTACTATAGATCGGCTCATAAATACATTTTGTTTAGGCCAAAGAAAATCAAATATTTTTTTCCTGCACATTATGCAAATATATAATATTACCGGGAAAAGAAAATCTTAGTGCACCGATACACGATGGTACGATGGCATCATGGATATTAGGTTCTACTTATTCAGATTTACTGATCAACGTAAGGTATTTAGGTACCTACCAATACATATACTTAAATTCTTGCTTTAAATTTAACCGATTTAATTACCTATCAATTGACATTACCTAGTAAATACATTTATGCAAAACTAGTTACCATAGGATACAAAAAGTAACTAACTGTTCGCACAGTATGAATATTAATTAATCAAATATTATTATTTTCACATTTAAAAAAAATATATTTTGCCCAAAAGGAGATTTATGAAGCATGCTCACTACATTTTCTCATTTAATGATTGAAAATCTGATATTTTAAGAATATTTTACTATAGGTACTCAAAATACATTGATTTATTTTCTATCGTTAAGAACGGTAAATTATGAGCCAAGTTTTTCCCGTAAATCATAAATCAAATAATATTCTAAGAATAATGGTTTTTAAAAAAGTTTTACAAAACTTTAAAATATACTTAAAGTTAAACTTAACCTATTCGTAGTATAACTTGTTATACTCGAAATATACTAAATCCTAATAGTTCAACCTAGTCACGATAACGCTATGACTAGAAAAAAAATTGACAGTTTGAATTTTTTCTGTCATCGAGGTTAGGTAAAATTCCAGTTGGGTATCTCGAAGTAATTTGTATCTCTCTTTGAATTCAAGTTATCTTGACGCAACTGTATTTTAAAATAGGTAGATTTATGCAAAGTGTATACACTTAGAAACTTACCAACTTAAAAACGACTGCAATATGTAATGATATGCTCGTTTTCACATATCATAATAAATTGTAAATTCGTTATTTTCATGCAATAAATTAAATAACGGTAAAGTTGTCGCACGCATGTAATATACTCTAAAAAACCCCAACAAATCAAGTCACTGATGATTGGAACGATTCCCATTGTCTAGTCACGTACAGGACACTGTACGGGATTATAACGGTACGGCGCAACACATGCAATTTCTTTCATGTGCCGCCGGAGATAAGGGATGGTCAGGTCAGGGTCACTGTCGCCAAAGAATAAGACAATTTTCTTTGGAGACACCGACACCTTTGATCGGGCCACCGGTGGCTCTGGCGGGCTTGACCAAAATCGTCTCCTCTCATCAGTGCACGAGCACCACTTGAACAGAACAGTGCAGGAGCACATCACAGATAACCAACACACACTCTCGAGATTCTGCGAGCGACAACTGTGCCGTTTCCTTATAAAAAAAAAGACGAAATTAATCAGTGTTCCGTTATTTCCTTCTGAGTGTTTAAAATAATTCTGTTCGTCCTTATTACGTCGACTGCGTTTTCAGACAACTACGGATAAGGTAAGGTGCATGTGCATCCTTTTTCATATAGTTACAGTTATATACAGGTATCACATTTTATTTATTAAATTATTATAATTTAATAAATTGATATCCAATAATGTTATCATCGGTATACTTGATCGTTCTCGAATCACGACCTCGAGAGCCCTCCGACGATCAGGAGGAAGGTAATTACGCAAATTTAAAACAACAAGACATATGTTAAGATAACTAAAAATAATTAATAACTTGTAAATATATTTAAGGCATTCATTCAAGGCTTGTGTCCCTTGTGTTTGCCTTACAATTTATTCAGACCAATTCATCTCCCATAAATAAATAATAAATAACTACATTACTATATTGAATAATATTATATTGATATCATTATTATTAATTTTATTTCTAATATCTAACTCTAAATATAACTATTGGCAGGAGGCTTAATTATATTTATTGGCTGTATTATATTACCTATTATTATTAATTTTATTTCTAATATCTTACTCTAATTAATATAACTATTGGCAGGAGCCTTAGTTATATTTATTAGCTGTATTATATTACCTATTATTATTAATTTAATTTTCAATATCTCTCCCTCTTTTCCTTACTTTTTTCTTTTCTTTTATTTTTGCGTTATTACAAATATTAATTTAAACAAATTGATTCCTAAATTATAATGGGTGCGATAGAATGCTGCGTGAAACTCCAATTACATTTATAAAAAAAAAAAAATATTTTTCTCATAATATCATGATTATAAGATTCGAAAGCTGTGTACATTAAACGTGCGATTTGTTACTCATCATGATTGGTCGACAAACAGACTAGCGTCACAATCTTTCAATGATCACACCACGCCACCTTCCCACTTTCAGATGTCCGAAAAAAGCGTATATAAAGGCGTACATGATCTCGATTCCGGCATAACTCATCTTTGTGCAGATATATTCTTTGGTGAGTACGAAACAATAGCAATGATTAGATTTTGATTTCAAACGAATAACAATTTTTTTCCGTTTACAGTTTTCACATCAATCTTCAAAAACCAACCAACAAATCCAAAATGGGCGCAGAAAAAGTATCCATGAACATCGTCGTCGTTGGACAAGTCCAGTCTGCCAAAGCAGTCAAGGCTGTCGCCAAGGCCACCCCAACCACCAGCCAATTGATGGTGAATATATTATAAACTAAATTATTAAATGCTCTTTATGTAACATAATATCATAGCTTTAAATTACAGTTTGATATATATATATATTTTTTAAATTTTGATTGAGTGTTTAAAATTTAATCAAAAGCATTTTTGAAATATAAATATATTAATTTGTTATTTAGCATACGCTTAAGTTTGTTTAATTTCCTCATATTATGCAATTATATGTACCGATTTTTTAATTTCATTAGTATTATCGAAACAGTTCCATATAAAATGGTTTTTTTATTTGATGATTCCCTTTAATAATGAATATTATATTTTTTTTTTTGTTATTGTGTTTTACCTATAAAATTTAAAAATTAACTCTAAAAAGGAATATTTAGTAAGTACCGTTTAATTATCAAAAATAACCAATTTTACACGAATTAATAACTATTAACTGTGAGACTCAAATTTTTTATTATTTTTATAACCTTTTATGTCAAATATTTTTCATACTCTTATATTAATTTGCATTGTAAAACGTAATATAATGGTACTTAGGGCCACTCTTGTTTATTAATTATATTTAAATTTTACCTAATAGAAATCAATTAAAAATAAGCTTAAACTTATTACATAAGTAAACTTATTTAATTTTATTGTGTACATATTTTTATTCAAATTATAATTTTTTTAAACGAACATTATTAAGTTAAAAATTGTTACCATTGTTATACTGAATATTATATTTTTTCTTTGTTTCAGAACTGTTAATTCTTGTAATATTCATCACAAGCTCAAAAATGCCATAGACCAAACAATAAATTATTATGTAAATCTTATTGATACTGACATCATGAAATAAAATAGTCACTTCCGGTATTTAACTAATATATTTGTTGATTATTTATAATATATTAACCTCATACCTATCTGCTTCATGTCCCGCATTTGAAAAAAAAAATCTAATTTATATTATTTACAATTATTAAAATCTTTAGCCTTTTTTTGCGTTTATCGTTATTTAGGTACAAGTAAAGCGTTTACAAGTTTTGCGTATTCTTCTCTGGTCTAGAATACATTTGTGTCAAACGTGGTTTGAACATTTGTACATAATTATACTGCTAAGACGTACAATATTCAAAAAATTTAAGAATCAATATTGTAATATATTAAATTATATTACTATTTAATATTATAAATATCTATATGATTTAAGTATTTGGCAGCCACTCACAATAAATAAAAAAATTATGATGATGAAAAATCTAGTACTATGCATAACTACTATCAAAATTTACAAAATAAATCAAATATTTAAAATAATTTAAGAAAAATAAATAAATTTTCGAAATTGCTATATTGACCATTATCATATAATTATAGTTTTGAATAAGTATTGAAACAGTTCATCACATGTGGCTACACAACAAGTAAAAAAATCTTAGAATCATAATTATAGGTATATATAAAAATGATTTACCAAAATGAACGCTCAATCTGCTTCTCCCCTCTTCAAACAACACTGAGTAATTGTCGAGATAATTCCCGGTTTATTTTTTACTCACCAAATAATAAATTGGTACTAAAAACCGTGTTAAGCTGGACCGAAGTTCCCGAATATCATTGATTCACTAGCGGTTGCTGCTATAAAAGTAAGAGGGCTTAGTGGCGTAATATTTGCAAAGTGTTCGAATAATAATTATATTTATAACCTAAGACGCCGTAAGTGAAACTTTGTCCCACAAAATGTCAAAATATCATAAATATTATAGTAAATATAAGTGAAATGGCACAATAATGTACGACGCTTGCTACTGTATAAGGTTATAAGTAATAATTAAGCTTTTCAAAGACGAAAGTTTTAATGTATTTCAACTAATTTAACCATTGAAATCTTGCCTATCGCAAAATCATACGCAACTAAAATAATGAACCTAACTTATAAAATACATCCAACACTCCGCTCAGAATCTAACAACTTGTACGAATTGTTTATATTCCATAGGTATACGATCGATTTTCGTAGGTATACATTTTTTCGTTATAAATTACGATCCGTAAAAAAAATATTTTTTACAAATTCGTTACATAAATAAACTAAATAAAAAAAAAAAAAATTATTATTATTATTAGCACTTAATTAGTATAATAACCTCTTTGTAACTAATGGCCTTTGCTGTCGATGTTATTTTTTGCGATCAATAAAAAAAAAAAAATAATAAACTATAGGTACCCACTTAAATGAATGATTAAGTTAAGAAATTAAGATAAGCTGTGAAAAAAACACTCATTTTTATTAAAACTGTTAAGCTAATATTTAATTTGAATAATTTAAATGTATAATATAAAGCATTGCCTAATAGACAAGTTGTTGAAACGTATTAACGATGCTTTAAAGAAAAATTGTTTTTCTACAATCAAAAAAGTAATAAATATTTAAATAATCTGAATTTTCATACAAAACCATTTTTTTTAAAAAAACCGATATCCTCATCTGTTATAATATTTACAAAACGAATAATCGTTGATATATGAAAAATTGACAGATGTTAATATAAATATTTTTTATACAAGTATAGTTTTCAAAATATTCTGACTTTGATTTTAGCTGTATTTAATATTAACATTTTTGTTTTTATTTTTTACATAAATATTGATATAAAAATGTTAGCAATTGTTTTATGTTTAAAAATGTAAACATTTTTATTGTTTATAGCTTAGGCTTAAAATATATACTGCTAAGTTTCTTAGAAATAGTTCAGGCTGAAACAAAAAAAATGTAAAAAAAAAATACATATAAACCGTATGTTCACCAATTTAGGGAATAATGAATTTCTCGGCCGGATTATGTAGGAATAAATTTAATTTTTTTTACAAGCTACTTTATTTTCAGATAAATTTCAAATTTTCAACCTTCTCGATACGCGCATGCGCAATGTAACTTATTTTTTTTTAATAGCAACCGGTATTTTTGATACCAAATATGGATAGACTGAATTTTTTTGAATCATTTTTACCAGATAACCATGGCTCTAAAACCAAAATTGACTGAATGAGAGCCATTCAAATTTTAATAAATAATACATTTTTACAATTCATTATAAAATGCATAAAACCGTTTATAATTTATTTTCATTTTTCCGTATACAGTTGTAATCAATTTTAATTAAATAATTTTATATCTATATTATGTTAATCTTATTTATAACATGTATAAAAAAAAATAATAAATAATTATAAATGGTTTTATACATTTTATAATGACTTGTAAAAATGTATTATTTATTAAAATTTGAATGGCTCTCATTCAGTCAATTTTGGTTTTAGAGCCATGGTTAATTGGTCAAAATGATTCAAAAAAAAATTCAGTCTATCCGAATTTGGTACCAATCAAAAAACTCGGTTGCTATTAAAAAAAAAAAAATAAGTTGCGTTGCGCATGCGGGTACCGAACTACCGCGAGAGGGTTAAAAATTTGAAATTTATCTGAAAATGTGTATTTATGTACCACTAGCTTGTAAAAAAAATTACATTTATTCCAACATAATCCGCCTGAGAGATTCAGTGTTCCCTAAATTGATGAACACACGGTACAGTAACACAATTTTTGTTAAATATTTATTTTAGGTTCAAATTATATGCATAAAACACTACTAAAACCAATGTGAACCTATGGTCTTCAATTGTGGGGTACCTGCTGCAAAAGTATCTGATACCAACAAAATCCAACATTTCCAGAGTATAGCTCTTAGGAAAATTACAAATGCTCCACCTTTAGTGTCCAACTATCATAGTTGAACTATGCCTTACATAAAGACCTCACAATGAAAACTGTGACAGAAGAAGCTGTAGATTTCTACAAAAGCTTTTATAATCGCCTACGAATCCCACCAAAATCCATTGATAAAGAGCCTCTATACTCAAACTATACCGGGAAACCCCGAACGTCGTCTAAAAAAGAACTGGTGCCGTGACTTGTTATAAATAATAATAAAAATTGAAATAAAAAAAAAAAAGCGGGTAAGTCGTGAATGTCGCTCCGCAGTATAGTAGGTTACAGGTGAGATTATATCATTCTATACGAAAAACGATTCTGAGCAAAGACGGTTTATCCGTCAAGGATATATTATAGATTATTAAAAAATTTCAATTCTTAGATTTTTTTTTTACTTTATTAATAAATACACAATCTATACGCAATCGGCACAATAAGAGTATGAGCTGATGACAATGACAATATAATGAAATTTTGAATGAAGAAGCCACCCACCGATGAAACTTACGTAAATCTTAGATTTAAAAAGACAAAAGTCGCTCAAATATTTTGAACATTTTACAAAGTGTAGGCAAGGCTAATAGAAGTAAACAAACCAAATTTCAAGTTTTTACGAATGTTTTTAACCGAATTACAACAAAAAAACTCCAAAAATTAAAATGTCTATAAATAGCACAAAATTGGCTAAAGCTTTAAACCGTAAGGAACAAAATCCAAAATACAACAAAAAATATCTCTTGTCATTTTTTATTTGAAGCAATATTTCTGGTAAAAACCGTCGTCCGAAATTATTATTTAATATTAAAAAAATCGTGAAATCGTACATTTTTTCTCTTTTAACCGCTTTTATTTCGAGTACAGTTTCGAAAATCGAAAAATGACCTCTCTAAAGTACCAGCTCAAGAATATTACTTTTCAGAAAAATGTTACACTTGAAACTTTTGAGTAAGTTTAGAGGGAGAAAAAGTTTTTACAGAGTAAAAAGAAAAAGAAAAAGAAATAAACATCATTGTAAAACCAATACATTCCTCGCTCCGCTCAGAATCTAAAACACACTTGACGTTCTAGATTCTAAATATCGTTAATTCCCAGCCAAGTGTCACCAATTGGTGATTTATTAATTCAAAATATTCATGTTACTATTATAATGTCACATATATATTTTATTGTGCTACGTTGTACAGATTGTGTACATCAAATTGTAAAATAATAATAAAAAAAAAGTTCAAATTACATTTTTAAACGAAAAAATACGACTTTCGTTACTTTGTTGCTATTCAAAAATATTTATCTTATGGATTTTAAATTTTTAAGTAAATTTTTATATTTTTTACGTACCTAAACGTTTTGAAAATATTTTGATTAATTTTATGGTAATGTGTAACTATACGCCGAAACAATTCAAAGATCGGTATCATAAGTCGATGACCTAAACATATTATGTAACAATAAACAAATAACAATTAAATACCATGAAGATATTATATTTTATATTTTTGTACACACAATGACATTTTAAAATATGATGTCTTTACTTTTTGAAAAAATAAATTTAGCCTACCATCAACTTCGATAAAAAGATTCTCGTAGAAAATTGGATCTTGTTGGTACTTTTAGATAATTAAAATTGAAAATGCTTGGCACTTTTTAACATAATCAGAAAAAAAAAACTAAAAAAATATACGAACACTTGTAAAAATATTTTTAATAATATTGTTTAAATAATTTATTATTGTGTATTATATTATATATTATATAATTTATATACATATATAATAATATAATAATTTATTGTTGATCTTGTTTATAAAAATAAAGTTAGACCATATTTACTCCGCAGAACCGTGTAATAGTAATATTTTCATAAAAATACGTTCACGCAAGTTTATCTTAATCGACTTATTAGCCAACCACTAAAAGCGAGAACTGTTGTTAAACGATCACGCCACTATATCGTCCCACTTTCGGCGGCAATCGAGAGTGCATAAAAAGGCGTCTCAGTGCTTGATTCCGGCATAACACATTATTAGTGCAATTTTATTCGTCGGTAAGTACGAAATAACAAATTATAATTGTACGTTTGCATTGTTTTAGTATTGAGCAAATTTATTCTTGCAGTCTTCACTTCGTTTAACAAAAACCAACCAAAAATCAAAAATGGGCGCAGAAAAAGTATCCATGAACATCGTCGTCGTCGGACAAGTGCAGTCTGCTAAGGCCGCCAAGATCGTCGCCAAAGCCTCCCCAGCCACCAGCCAATTGATGGTGAGTATCTGCAATAATTTATTCAATAATGACAATAAATTATATCACTTCGATTTTTAATTTATACTGTCATGTCTATATTATGACAATGTATGGTTAATGGTTATTATTTTTAATATTTGCATATTAATTTTATTTTAAACTATAAGCACTTTATAATATTGATAGTTATTATCATAATTGTTGGTTTTATTATTAATTAATTGAATCAAGTCAAATTTTAAATTTTATCTCACAGATGATAAATTTAAAATGTGGGCTTTTAAATTAATTAAAAATACTATGTATCAAATGTACCTTTATAAGCTTGTTTTTAAAAATAACTAATTCTATTATAAATACAACAAAAAATTTCAATTTTAACAAAACATTATAATTATGTTATGTAATTTAACTTAAAAGTATATTATGCAAAATGTTAAAAAGGTTGAACTATAAAACTGTAAAAAGTATAATATTATTGTTTATTATTTTAACATTAAACTATATTAATTATGAACTTATTTTTTTCTATTGTTTCAGAACTATTAATTTATCATGTCCATCAATCTCAAGCTCAAACATGCGCCATAGCCCAAACAGTACATTGTAATACATTGTATTGACATTGCAAAATCAATATATTTTCCGTTTTTTTTAAAAAATTTGTTTGTTTTTTCTTCAATCCCTTTACACGTTGTTTACTTATACTTTAACCTAAATATCATAACTTTTAATATTAATTTATACTAAAAATGTTATTAATTTACCTTGCACTTTGTTCAGTGAGAGAACCTGTCGATTCTACACTACCCTATATTTATAAAAAAAATTCGAGACTATACTCGTATGTTTTCGATATTACATGGTAAAAATTTCGAATACCTATCATCAGTAAAATAAAAAAAAAATTACGATCGTTACACACATCGCTCCGCTCAAAATCTAAAGTCAATAATAGATACCTAATCATTGACGAATATATTTGCAAAAACGTTATGTCTTGTCGAACACAGCATCAGCATAAAACTTTTTTAAACTTTTGCTACTGTTGTATATGATGTGAGTTCGTTAGAATGAATAATGTCATGATAATATTATAATTATTTGAGTAAAAAAGTACTATAGACTTTTAATTGAAGTATGATATCATATAACGGGAAAAGTTTTTTCTCACACAATAATAAAAATACAATGTAAATATTAAAAACGTAATCAACGTAATATGATATTAAACTTACATAAATACAATGTTAAAAACAAATAAGTGCATTGTAGTAATCATTATAATGATTATATGTTGTGGTATTCCTCTCACAATCAAACACATCATATCCGAATGCCGCATATACGAAACGGACAAACGGGAAGCAGGTGTATCCAACATTTTATCAGAAGCCCTACACCCAGACAATATTAGTAATATGATAACATTTATAATTAAGTCCGAGCTTATAAATAGTATATAACCTGTAAATAATTGTATATATAATGTGTAATGTGTAACCTATTGTAAACCAACGCCAATGGCATTTGACGCCAAGACTTAATATAAAAAAAAAAAAAAAAATGATTGTATTTCTTTAAAATGAAATTTAGAAACTGAAATAAATTTAGAATAGCAAATAGATGTCATATCAAAATGCTAATACAGTTATAGTTATCGATATCTATATCAAAACTTCATCGAAGGTACTTACAATTTATATTTTTATTAAATTCAAAATTTATTTGATAGAAAATTTATCATATGAAGCCATGAAGGGGACTCGATAAATAAATATTTGTTAGATTAGAGAATGATAACATAATTTCAACAATATTTTTAATGGAATCTTATCTCCTTTAGATTCGAATTAAGCGTTTATTGGTTTTTAATATGATTTTTTTTACTTGTAATAAAATTCATCATTTTTATAATACTTGTATTAATGCCATAAGTTATAACAGTGATAAACTGATAACCGTCAGGAACAGAAACACAGTTTGCCAGAAAAAACTTTCAGCCGTTTTTGTAGATATTAAAAAATCATATTTAATTTTCTGCACCGACAATTTCCATTATAAATAAGACAGGATTCATTTTTTATTCAAAACGCGTCCTTGACATTTCTCATTGTATTATCAATTTTATTTATTTTCATAAAATTATAATAAATACGTACATTTACGACGATGAAATAACTAATGCCAAAAATACGCATTATATGTATTATAATTGTTTGTAGTTAATGAATTATGAATTATATTTTTATTTTTAATCATATACTATATATTATAATGTAATGTAATAAATTATTGATAATACCAAAATAATTAATTAATTTCTAAAACTTATTTATACGTACAACTTGATGTAAGCAAACCATATTTTGGTACTTAATTTTTTGTCATTAGAACACTAGACCGATTAGGTACCGGATTCACAACCCCCCCCCCCCCCCCCCCAGAGAACAAAAAAAGAGTTACTCATTGTAATATCAATATTTTTTACGGGTTTTCTGATGAATTGAACGATGCATACAGTTGCGTTATTTCGATTAGGTGGAGTATCGCTGCGTTTCAATATAAGATGAAACAAATAAGCTTTATCGTTCGATTTTCAAACATTTAACCCCACCCCCTCCCACCAAAGAAATTATTGAAAATACGCCACTGCTGTACAAACACCTCCGCCATATATGCTTTTTATATACATAGATAAAACACCAAGTTTGTAATAATTATTGCCAGGGAAAAGTTATTGTGCGAAATTGTTGAGTTGTTGAGTATTAATATTCCATCGAACTGCGCGTAATAAACAAAACTTATTAATTGACTTTTAAATTGTTTCAATTCGCATTTTATCTATGTTACGAAAGGCGGTGGCTCGTATCCACGCATCGCCTTATTAAACACTCAAAACTTTTCAACGGTTGTGTTTATTTTGATTTATATTGATAGTAAAATAACGGATGCGAGTTTTCCCGAAAATAACACGCAGCAGCGTTCAACTACAAGACGTCCTCGGGCAGTCGTCCAACACAATTTATGTTCAATACGCCAATAATAACGATGTCGTATAAGATGTTCGACGAGGGACTTAATTTTTAACGATTTTTTTTGCATTCCTAGAAAAAAATTGGTGCTCGGTTGGGTTTGGTTTTAAGAGGATGTCAGCGCACTGTTTGTTTTCTCTCTTTGGCCAACCACGCTCATTTACAAAAAACCGACAAAACGCATTTACGCAAAACCATTAATTTTTATATGTTTTTAAGTAATGTTAGAGTAAAATGCTGTTTAAATTGTTTTTATACAATATTTAGACAAATCGATATGTCATTTCCTCAAAAATATTGTTCTATATCTTTTTTGTAATGGGAGATTTTACTCTAACATTACTTAAAAACATAGAAAAATTAATGGTTTTGTATGAATGAGTTTTGTCTATGTTGAGAGCGTAGGCAAGAAAGAGAAAACAAATAGTGGGCTGACATTCTCTTTATAATACAGGAATCACGTCTTCACAGTTGTAGTTGAGTTTCAAATGATTTTGAAGACGAGTAAAAAAAATACATAACTTCGATTAATAATTATTATCAAGAGGTAGTTAATAATAATTTTTTTTTTTTACTGTCTTATTCAATCTGTTGCAGAAAAAAATAATGGAAACAACTGAGGAAGTAATAGATAGGTAACAATAATTATTATTGAAAATGATGTTTAGGAAATCTAAAATTGATCATGCATATAAATAGCTAAAAAATGTCAAATCATTTTTTTTTCAGCTATTATATTGTATGACAAATTAATGTTTTTACAAACATTTGGTCAAGTGTTTACAGTTACCTATTCGTAATTCATTTATGAATTAAGGGAATTATAACCTCACTAAGGTTATAATTTAAGGAGCAACATTTATGCAATTTTTAATCTCGCCTTAGATGACCGACATCTTAGTATTATTATAGTTGTAAACTAGTAATAGTGAAATTCAATGTGAGTACAACTCTCGTACGCGCATGCCCGTGTCAATAACTTGATAACGATGATAAGATTCACCATACGATTTTGACGACAACTCACCTCTATTGTTTAGACAAAACTAAAGTTTGTTAACGTTTGTTGATTTTTAAACTGAAAAAAACGATTAAATTCCGTAGAAAAAAGCCTCTAGTACGCACAATATATTTTCTATTTTTAAATTAATTTTTTTTTTTGAAAAACTTCGTATTTTCAATTATTACATTTCAGTATTTCACGATGAAATTAGATTTAATTTTTACACTGTGTTTCGTACGATATGTAAACCATTTTTTGTCGAGATCAAATTTTGCTTCAGGATAGAAATCGGACAATGTTAAGTAACTTTAAAATTTTGTCAGAACTAAACTTAGGAAGAAAATAAAAAATCAATTTTGTCAAAAACTGAGTTTAGGTACAAATTATCTTTTTTTTTCAATTTTTTTGTTTTCATAATTTTAAGAAAAAACCTAGTACTTACTGAAAATATTTTACTTTAGACCATTAATCATAGTACTGAATTCATTTACATATTAATTTTTAAAATAAAATAAATTTAAAACATCAATATAATATAATATATTATCATATATATTAAACTATTAATATTATTACATAAGATCACACCACCTCACATGTTTTTATAAATTATATATTTTTACAAAAATTATTACTATCGTATAATGTTATACCAAAACATTTCTGCATAATCATTTAGTGTATTAATTATCAATCATTTTATTTATGTAATTTTGTATACAGAGTGATTCATTAACGACGCCAACTATGTTCTACCGTTATAAAACTTAATGATTAATTTATTCAAATATTCTATGATATTTATTCTTTAAGTGCTATACTTAAAAATTTCAAAAACAGAACTTGAACTAATACATTCCTACTTATTATCATTATTATGTTTAATATAGTTAATGTTTTATCCTTCGTGTAGAATCTAAATAAAAAAAATGTTCTAAATAATATAAAAAACAAAAAAGTGCCATGGAGGTTTGTGCTAACAAAATTAATTTATATGAGCACATTTTACGACTGAATAAATAGTATGAATATCTAAGTTTTTGAGTATTTGACATTTAAATATATATAGGAATTTGAAAATGATGTGGTGAGGTGAACATGATTAGTACCCTTGCTAAAAATATCAAAAATTAAATTAAATTATAGTAACATGTTTAATGAATAATAAACAATAATAAAAATATATTTTATTTTAAATTTTAGCTGAGCATTTTTTCCAGGACAGATTCAAATATTGTGCAATATTCAAAAGCATTCTAAATCAAAAAAATAACAGTAATTAAAAAAAACCAACTATCCTACAATGTGAGAGAGTTTTTACTGTAAAATCTGTTTATTTACTAAAAAACAGGTAAGCCCATAACCAAATTTGAAAAATACGAAATATTATAGAATACTCTAAAAACTATTTTGTAGAGTTAAATAAATTGAATAATGTTGTGGTCATTGTAATAATAATATGATATAGTAAAAATTGATTATTATAACATCGTCCGACATACGATATCAGTTAAACAAATCACTTTTATGAGTTCTAATCACGCCACAATAAGCCACATCGTTATTAACGCTGTATAAAAGGACGGACTGATGCTTCATTCTGGCATACATTTTCGTGCAATTATAAACTTCTGTGAGTATCTAACGGAAAATAATAGTTTTTTTTTTTACTTAATTTAAATTATTCATACCTATAATATATTTTTTTGTCTACCTCCAGATTTCACTCTAATCCTCAAAAAACCAACCAAAAATCAAAAATGGGTGCCGAAAAAGTAACCATGAACATCGTCGTCGTCGGACAAGTCCAATCTGCCAAGGCCATCAAATCGGTCGCCAAAGTCACCCCAGCCACCAGCCAATTGATGGTGAGTTAATAATTATGTAGTTTTTTTTTCATTTCAAATGGTGTTTTTCCAACTCGTATTCGACGTTTTGTTGCAATTTTCCTTTCTTTAAGTATGCATACGAAGGCAGGTATATCTATTTAATTTTTTATAAGTAGATAAATTAAAAAATGAATGAACGTTCAATATTTGTCATTTAGCATTTACATTACAAATATTTAAATTTAACTATTTTATTACGATTAAATTTTTATAATATTTTATTATTACATTGTTCGCCAAATTAAATTAGGATTGATTTCAAATAAATAACCAAGTATATGAATAATTATTAAAAAAACCATTTTTGTTTCGTTAGTACCACTAAAAAAATCAATTTAATAATGATTTTGTTGTAATTAAAAATAACAGTGTACTCTTGTATTTTAATATAGAAACTTTATTGTTGAATAATTGTTCGACAAAAGTTTAATTAAATATTAATAATTTTTATTCAATTTGTAATCATATAACATACAAAATTACTTTGATGCAATTTTTGAAAATGTCTAGAACATTCTTTGTAAATGGTCAAAGTTTACATTTATGTTGTTTAATCAATTTTAAAATTTGTTCTACTGTAGTCTTACTACAGGTTAATAGCACTAACTTTTTACTTAAAACGTCAAATTCGTGTCTGCATATTGTTAGAGATAATGAGGTATATTAAACTTCGATCATTCCTTATAATATATTATTTAATTTATCTATATTATATTTTATTGTATTAATCGACTATTTTTTGTTTTTTTCCAGAACTGTTAATTCATGAATTTCACATCAATCTCAAACTCAAAAATGCCGTAGCCCAAACAGTACATAATTTATAATGTGTTTCTAATTATGAAATTATGTATTGACATTGCAAAATAAATCAGTCGCTTCCGTCTAATAACTTGTCTATGATTTATTATTTTAATCCTAAGTTTTTATCATCCTTCATGTCTCTGTTTTAATTTAAATGGAATTTCAGAGTTATAATAGAGTTCTGTTATTTGTTATACTTATTTTAAAATTGCTATATATGTACATATGTACATATGTAATTATTATTGCATAATTTAATTACTATGTTATAGCACCTACTTAGCAATATTAAGTAGATATTTTTAACCAGATTATGGTTTAAGAAGGTATTTTTTGATAATTTTAAGAAATTTAAATCCGGACATTGAACACATAATAAATGAATAGGCAATATTATTTAGTATTGATTATAAATAATAGTGTTTATAATCAATAGAAGTACCCTATTAGATAAATACAAATTTTCGTTCATTAGTTTAAAAATATTAAATGTAAAAAAGCAATACTTTTGTGTAAGCATTTATTATTTAACGCCAAAAATGATCAAATTTAAAATTGAGAATCATTTAGTATTTAACAATTTATAAAATATACAATTGTTATGGATACAGATTGAAAATTCAAAACAATGATTATCATAAATAATTCATTATTAATTATTCAATAATTAAAAAAAAATATGTAACAGAACTTTTAAAAAGATATTTTGAGTTTGGTTTTGGACGAAATCAAATATTTGTTATTTATTTAAAAAAATAACAACGATTTTGGTTATTTTGTTTTGTAATTTTAAAACATTATTCGTGTTTACTTGAAACTTTTAATGTATATTATTATATTTTATACACAGAATGAGATTTTCAAACTGAAATCTTTTCGGCAAAACTGTATTTAACCTATACTGATACTTAATTGATAAAAAAAAAAAATTTATTGAATAACAACACCATTAAATACACTATTAAATTTTATGCTTACTGACAGTTTTCACTAAAAATCTTCTTTTTATACTCAGTGATCTAACTTCATTGAATTCAAATTCAACATGTTCATTACAGTGGTTACTTAAGATACCTATCGTACAGCAGCACATACCCACTTTTTTAGTGGATGTGTTTGCGAAAAAAATAGGTGTAAGAGAAAGGCCTAGATCTTATATATACCTTTCCTAATCTGACCTAACCTATGATACTAATTAAACTTATGTCAAAAATTATGAAAATTATGTGAATCAAAATTAATTTGAAAAATACGTACCTATGTTAGAAAATTCACAAAATGTAATTTTGAATAAAGTTATTAATTTTGTCAGATCTTTCTGTTTCATACTTAAATCACGTATATTTGGATTGATAAAAAATATTAAGCTCGTTTTATCATATTGTAGAGATTCCTATGCTAAGATTTATAAATACACAATTACCGAGTAAAAAAACTAAAATTTAGTGTTAATTATTATTGTGACACAGATTCCAATGCTAATAAGTTAAATAATTTTGGTGCTCTAGACAAGAGTAATGCATTACAAGTGTAGATACATACAATTCTCTTCAGAACAATACAATATATCATAACAATAATTGTCATACATTAATTTAAGAATATATTATTACAATTTTAATATTTCTTTCTTAAATGCTTTAAACGGATATGAATATATAATGTTATTTCATATAAATCATTTGCTGATAGAATATTTATTTATTTATTTTTTTTTTATGTATTATATCCAGTATTCATTGTTAATTAATTCAGTAGTAATTTTCTGTATAATTGTGGATTAATATAATTTAGTATTATAAAATGCATTTATCACTTAAAATAAATAGTAACAATATGGCATTTTTGTTTATTATTTTTTTTTTTTTTTATAATCCAACTATAATAAAACCATTTTTTAAATTAATTTAATTCCTTATTTTGTGTACACTAATTATTGCAATCTTATAATATTTATTTGAAAGAAAAAATAATCTAGATTGGTTTTATTATTAAAAACATTTATTTTTTTTTAAATTCAAAAATATTGTTGGTAGACATATTGTACCCAATAGCCCCATCATGCATGTTATGAGGAACGAATATTTTAATACGTTTTATTCTAAATCATTACTTATGTTATAATCAATCTTAATCAAAAAAAAATTAATTTTATTCTATGCAAATATTATTGCAAATTAATGCTTTGTAAATAAGTCAAAAAATGAAATTATTACGTTTTATCTCACTTGACTATTTTAGTTTTGTTCTATAAAAATTAATAACATCTAACCATTATATTCATTGTAATACATATAAATCATATAATAATGTATTAATTAATATCACAATATTCAGATTGTTGAATCTAGTCGATACGCTCAACAAGTATTCACCAAGGTCAATGACCAAATCAACAAACAATAGATTAATCCTTAAGATTAAAATGTCAACATTTTTGTTGGACATACTTAAGTCGAACCATTAAAGATTAAAAACATATACCATCAATCTATATAATTTTTTTTTAAATAGGTATTTTTAATTAATTATGTTACTTATGACAACACCTTGTGGTTAAAAAACCAAGGATTTGTATTTTGGACTATGGAACAGGAAAAATAAAAATAAAAATAAAACACATCGAACAGTCAAGTTTATCGGAAATTACTGGTTTATTTTGCGGTGTCAATACTTATTATATGAATTACATATTATTGTACTGTCTGGGCTATGGCATTTTTGAGTTTTGGAAGGTATTGACTACATGAATTAACAGTTCTGAAACAAAACAAAAAATAAAAATAAATATAATTGATAATTAATTGAATTTGTATTCAAACATTTCAAACAGCTATTGCTATGTTTTAAAGTGCAATAATATTAATAATTGAAAAAAACATGAAATAAAACAAAAAAAAAGTAATTAGTCAATTAAATATGTTATCATTGATTTAACATTTATTTAGAAACAATAAATTTAAATATATTATTTTTACTCGCATTATTCAAAAAAAAAAAAATTATTCAATTTGGCATCAAACATAAATATCTACTTAAAATAACATATATAACCAAAAGTTTTACGTTAGGTATCAAAGTTGAATTAATTAATAAAATACAAAATGTTTGTATAAAGAAGGTTATTAAATGTTTGTGTTTTTGCTTTCATTTAAATGTGATTTGTTTTAGTATAATCATAACATAACTATAAACAACTTGAAAGTATTTCCAATATTTAAAGTCATCAAAATCAATTGAAAAAATGTTAATGTTTATAGTATAGAAAAGATTGTAGTGACTATATTCCCAAACATATAAATTAGCAATTAAAATGTATTTAAAAATTTTACCAAGAGTTGTATATGTGTCATGTACTCACCATCAATTGGCTGGTGGCTGGCGTGGCTTTGGCGACCGATTTGATGGCCTTGGCAGATTGGACTTGTCCAACGACGACGATGTTCATGGTTACTTTTTCAGCGCCCATTTTTGATTTTTGGTTGGTTTTGTGGATTTAAGTGAAAACTGAAAGCAGAAAAAAAATTGATATTAATATTTTGAAATTAAAATAAAACTCGTATCATCGTTTCGTACTCACCAAAGAGTATATCTGCACAAAAGATTGTGTTATGCTTGAATTAAGTTCACAGACGCCTTTATATACTCTCTTGTTGACTGAACAATACTTACTTATTCGGTGGGAGACGGTGGCGTGATCGATCATTGTAATTGATATTGCGACGACTGCATTTTATCTACAAATTGTGATGCACTGGCTGTGCATATAATGTACGTGAATAAAATAAAACAATTTGTTTGATTATTTAATTCAATTCACCGAGTGATTAAATGGAAATATGGGACATAAACAATAATAATAATAGTAACAACATTATGGTTTATAATAATATAACTCAAGTTTCTTGTATGTTTATATTTTGATGGATTTTTGGTGTAGTCGGCCATTATTAGGTGTTAGTTTAGTGGATAATTTTTTAAGTAAAACTATATTTCAAAATTTTAACCATAGTTATAGCCGAGGACCTACTGAGGTACCGTTTAAAATGAATTTGTTATTTTCGAAATGTCGATGGGAATTCTTATTTATAGATCCCGCAACAACTTTTAGTATTACAGTGGGCTCGGAATTTCGATTTGAGGACCTTATTGTAGTCAGGTTTGGGCAGTATCTTCGACACAATTATATGAAATATCGAGTATCTTGTATCGCGATACTTCAAAGCAATGTATCTCGTATCTAGTATCTCCATACTGATTTTTTAGTATCTTGCCCTTGGAAATTATTTTTCAGTGCCAATAAATCATAAAGTTATAAACTATTATTTATTATGTATTAGGATTTAGGGCATTATGCTATTACTAAAATTATTTTTATTATGTATTTATATAATTTTTAATGTGTAGAATTATTATTGATATAATTATTATTATTTAATTGTTCTGTAATTGTATTGTGGTTATTATTGCATCGTCGACGAGATTACGTTACGTCGTAATTGATTTGTTTTATTTATTACTGAATAAGTGTGAATTTTTATTATTTTAATTGCCATATTTAACGAAGGTGGTCGTCCCCATAATAATAAACATATTTATTTTTAAAAAACCAGTGACTAATTTTATTAAAATGTATCGAGTATTTATTAGTATGGCGATACTCCAAAGCAATGTATCTTGTATCTATAATATCTCGATACTGATTTTTGTGTATCTTGCCCAACCCTGATTGTAGTTATCTTTATGATTCTCTTTGATCGCGTTGTAAGTACACATTTATTGTGAATCACACACACACACACACACACACACACACACACACACACACACACACACACACACACACATTTTCGAGATAATCGTAATATTATTATCTATAATATACTGTAGCACATTAATCGCACAGTAATCGATCGGAAGGTGTTGACAATCAATGGGAGCATACTACTTGCGTCCGAAATTATTATCAGTAGGTGAGTTGCGTCCCGCAAAAAAAGATTCAAAAAGGTCATAGCGTATTTGCGTCCCGGTATACCTTTTTCTATGACCTAATTGCGTCCCGAAAATATCGATATAATCGATATAAAAATGTATATTGATGATGCAAATTTAATACACATAAAAATGGTTATAATGAATTATCAGTTCAATTCAATTGCAATAATAATAATATAAAAATTCATGTTATACATTTTATCATAATAAATATAGTATAATATAATAACAAATAATAAAAAAAATGCATGTTAAACATTTTTTCATCAAAATAATAGTAATAAAAATACAAATATAAGTACAATTTATGAACTATTGATTTTAGTGACACGATACTATCGATTTTAATGATTTTTGAAGATAATTTCGATGATAATAATGTGGCTGACTTGCGTCCCCCAAAACGGGGCGCAACTTACCGGTCAAATTTACTACCTGAAAAATATATTTTTTTTTTTGGGGGACACAAGTAACATGCAGCCGAATCAATGCAGTTGTTACGACCTCGACATCGCCCGGCCTACGAAAATGTGTGTGTTCACGAATCACCGCTAAGCGATCTATCGGTCAACGGGCAATATAGCCAACGACGACCACTTGTTACGATCACGCCACCACGCGGCTCCACATTATGCGAAAATCGCCAGTGTATAAAACAGCGTGCCGGTGCTTCGTTTCGACATAACGCAAGTTTCGTGCAAATCTAATATTCGGTGAGTATAATACGTATTGAGTCTACCTATACACAACAATAACTATGCCCGACGGACAATTCTTCGGTTTTTGCGATTTTTTTTCTTCAATTACATGCGTGTGTGTGTGTTTTTTTGTTTTTGCAGATTTCGCTATAATCCTCTCACAAATAAAACCAACCAAAAACCAAAAATGGGTGCCGAAAAAGTGACCATGAACATCGTCGTCGTCGGACAAGTCCAATCTGCCAAGGCCATCAAATCGGTCGCCAAAGCCGCCCCAGCCACCAGCCAATTGATGGTGAGTTCGTAAATCACGTAATATTTGGTGAATATAGAATTTCGATTAAGTAATACGATGGATGCTTATTATTTTTTTTCAAATTCGAATCGTCATAGATTTATATCTAACATATTTTCGTGTTCGCAATAATTATAATATCTGTCGTCCAGATATTTTTGTTTAATTTCAGAAAAATTTGTCGTTTACCGTAAAAATATGTGTTTTTCAAATATTATCAGTATCACATTTTTCGTAAGACAACAATGTGTTAATCGATTTTATGTTTGTATTTTGTAATCATAATGAATCGCTAAATTAAATATTTATTCCTCTCGCGGAATTCTCGAAATTGTCCAGAACATACTTGTCTGTATGAACTATATGGGAAATTAATTTTTTTGTCATACTACAGTGTTTATAATAGTGCCTACCAATTAATTAAAAAAAAAAAATGTATTTCGACTTATGGCTTCATTCAAAATCAATCAATCTTATTATATTTTGTTCTATCTAGATTCATTACTTTTTTTTTTTTGTATAATATATACGGTGTAATTGTATTAATCGGTCATTTGTTTTTTTTTTTTTCAGAACTGTTAATTTATGAGGTCCACATCAATCTCAAACTCAAAAATGCCATAGCCCAAACAGTACATAATTTTATAATTTGTTCTTAATTATGATGTTGTGTATTGCCATTGTAAAATAAATCATTCACTACAGTCGATTAACATGTCTATTGTTTATTTGTGTGTTTCTAAACTATATAATATTGTCATAACAATTTATAAGTCGATTATAGTGTGCCAAAAAAACTATCTTATAATAATAACCCATATGTTATCGGTATAGTTATATACATATTTTTATTTCGCTTTAATTGAAAGTATATACCAACCGTTGTAATATGATACGCTTAAACATGGTATATTAACAAGAAAATGGTTTCGATGTTTCGACTATACTGTTGGAAAATTGTGTGTTTTCGTCCCAAATATTGAATTTATTAGAGACGTATTCATTGGAATAATGGTAAATTATAACAGTAGGTAGGTACAAGGATTCGTTATAGTAACATATTATTACTATTTATTATTCCAAATGACTATTGTTTACGTTAGTTTCTTATAGTTATGTCTAGGTACATATTTTTTCATTCAACAGATAATAATAAATAATAATAATTGTAATTAAATGCAAAAAAAAAAAAAAAAATAGAACAAATATTTTAATAAAAAATTATCTCATAAGACAGCAGTAAACTCGTCATATATAACAATATTGCAAGCGATGTTAGTCTATATAAGTGCATATTTTTGTTTTTCATATTATATTCATTAGACCTACCAAAAACATTATAAACGTTGTTATACCTGATATTTAGATTTTAATTCTAAATTTGAAGTCACGTATTACTTTAAAAGAAACTAATTATTGTTTAGGGAAACGCATATTAGTTAAAAATGTTATGATTGAAGTTAAGTACGAATTTATATTGTGATTTTTATTACGACAACACAAGTTCAATGATTTGTCCATGTATTATTAAGCTGATGACTAAATAAATTATCAACAATTAATCGCGAATAGCTACCTACTCGTGTAAAATATGCACAATATACAGCCCAGATTTAAAAGCAACTTGCGTTTCCGTTAAATTTAGATCAGTGATACTCCCGCGTATACATATAGTTTGATTTATTTTCGCTTTTTAGTGAATGTTTTAGATAACAATTTATACTTAAACAAGTAGTATATATTTGTATGTTCACAGCCAGCTTTTCCACGGTAAAAATTTGTTTTCAAGGGGAAAATTCTCGCTTGGAGCACATTGATTTACCGCGTAACACAATACGGTGATTACACAAGATTGTCCACCTATTTGCCCCTTACACAAAAATATTTACCGTATCAACTATTTTTTCCCTTTTTTTTTTAAATTTTTTCAATCAAATATCGCTAATTTTTATAAAAATTATATTTCAAGTAAAGAACACAAATTATTTAATAAACTTTTTTATTTTGTTCAATAAAATTACACAAGTTTCCAATTATGAAGAATAAGTCCACAGCAAAAGCATTCGACGATATCTTCTACTCCTGTATATTTTAACCCACATTCAGCTAGAGCATATTTATTTTGAAAACAATTTAAAGGAAAATGTTCGAAAGATCTTTATCTTGAATAAATTGAAGTATATCCTGGATGGGTTGGAACTGAATTATTTCGTATACGATGAACTAATGATTGAAAATCGCTTGAAAGTTTTGGTAAATTCATTTCTTTAATTAATTGAAATAAAAACTTGAAAAAACACAACTCGAATACACGACGAATCAGCAGTAACTAAATGTAAAATTATTAACTTGCAACTAAATAGTAGAAATTAAATATATAAATTTTTAAAAACTAGAACAGTGTAACCAACGTGATTAAAAACATATAAACAATCTCCCTGTAATTTTTATAAAAATTAGCTATATTTGATTGAAAAAATTTAAAAAAAAGGGAAAAAATAGTTGATACGGTAAATATTTTTGTGTAAGTGGCAAATAGGTGGACAATCTTGTGTAATCACCGTATTGTGTTACTCGGTAAATCAGTGTGCTCCAAGGGAGAATTTTCCGCTTGAAAACAAATTTTTACCGTGGAAAAGCTGGCTGTGAACATACAAATATATACTACTTAAACATTTTAGATTCTGAACGGAGCGGTGAATTTGTATTGATTCAACAATGTTGTGTGTTCGTTTCATCAAATTTTGGGGTAACAAAAATGCTTCGATTTTATAGGTTAAGTAACCTAACCTAAGCATTTTTTTTTTTTTTTTTGACAGGAAAGTGAGTCTAGTTGGTAATTAGCAAGAAAAAAAAAATACGAAAAAATCGGCAACTTCTACGCATAACCCGTAAAAATATTTTTAATTCGTTTATTACGACTCCAGTTTGTCTAACTACGATTCATTTTAAGGGTGTTTCGAGCAAAAATAACAGCAAACAGTATGTTTGGTATTTGTTACTATTTAAACGTCGGTAATACTATTAACAGTAAGTGTATGAATATTACTTCGTATCAGACAAGAACGTGATATTCATAGGCATAACTGTATATGGGTAGGCTCGTGTAACCACCGAAGTACCACACCGCACTGATTAGTGATTGACTCATCGTATATTGCCATGAATATTATAAGAAGCAATGTTTTGCTTAAATGACACTTCCGGGTATTCCGTTCTGACAAGAATAATTATTGATATTATGTGATATGTGTTAGCTATAATATGCAATTTTCAATATTTTTACTATACTATACGTATATTATAATATCAAGTATTAACTGTTAAAATGCTAAAATAAAAACGATAAATTGCCCCCCTCCCTCTGGCTGCTCCTCCGCTGCAGAACGGTAAGTGGTGAGTGGAGAGTGGGCCCCACACGCCCGCCTTCTTATAAATGAGTCTTACACTTCTTCACATCTTCCATATTTTGTAACGTTGAAAAAATACGTAGCATTTAGACAACAATTGTTGACCACAACATAGGAAATATCAGACGAATTAGTTTATTATTTCTATTATATTATTATTATTATATTGACATGTTACTTGCAGTTAAACAGTCATGTAATAGCATTTCATCAAATATATTGAAAGCAGTGTGTATGTTTTTTTTTTAAATTTTTCATCAAATTAAAATGAAAACTCTATAACGAATCCGAAGGGACCATGTGATTTCTTTCGTAATAGAGAGTAATTAATAGGTTTTAAATCAAACCAACCAAAGAGTTTCGTTATAAAGAGTTTTCACTGTAATATCAAAAAAGTATTTATGTCAATGAATATTAATTAATATTATATAAGATTCATTTTTCAATCAATATATGAATGAATAAAATATAATATTACGAGTAAACGTTTCAATTATTTGTACTAATTTTTTAAATTATTATTCGATATTTAGTATTTATGCAATAATTGCAATATTTTAATACCAATATGAAAACAACTATCAGAATTCCAAAATTCTTTACTATTAAAGAAAAAAAATTTTTGAATATATACTAGAATATTATTGTTAATTTAACTATCGTCAGTGTTAGGTTTAACGAATATTTAAATACGTTAAAAAAATAATTATTTATTTATTGATACCAAATGTATTATAATCTTTATGCTAGAGCAGTACATCTATAGCATAAGACTTATCAGCTAATACTAATGTAAATAATTAATTAATTAATAACAAATACAATATGTGATTTGTTAATCATCGATTCTTGAAACAAAGATTTTTATCTGCCGTTTTGGTTGCATAGTTTATGTTAGTTACCACTTACCACATATTATGTTTGTTTCGACGAAAAAGAACACATTTTCAGTTTAAAAATAAAACTCGAATCAAAATAATCAATCTGTGCAGTCTCGTCCCAAAGAATAAAATAATGATTGTCATAATAACGAAAACGTTTTTTTTTTTTTACATTTTTATCAACACCAAGTAACTTTCTAAGTCTAAAAGCTGAATAAAGTTCATCGATATCGATCGTGCAATATTATTCTAATAATACACCTATTACTCCACCGTTATATTTTTTTTAAATAAAAGCATTCAACGAGTGATCGACATTGTCTATGATGACCGAATACTACCTATAATATTATACATGTCTGACTTCGGCTTAATTTTAGTTGAAGTCCTTTATATCAAGCTGACAACATTTAGATATTACAATAGTCAAATCCAAAACTATTACACTAAAAACCCTTTGTGCACGAATATTATAACAATATTCCTGCAAAAAAAATATTATTCCGATTTCCGCGTGATTTTATCGTCTAAGTACCTACTCGATATTCGTGGTCACATCGACATGATGCAATAACGATAAACAGTGCCAAATGTTAATGATATCACACCACATCGCCTACCTCGTAATTAAAATATTACAAACAATTATCATGGACATTGGATGTAGGTAATGAATAAAAAATAAGACCAAATTTTTATGATATGTACATCGGAAATCGCTGATTTATTTTGCGGTGGCAATACTGATATTATGAATTACATATTATTGTACTGTTTGGACTATGGCATTTTTGAGTTTTCGATGGATGGACTACATAATAATTAACAGTTCTGAAAAAAAAAAAAAAAGTCTATTAAAATGGATATTTTAATAATAGTTATATCATATAATATTATACAATTTTTCTATTATGATCATAAATGCATAATAATACAATTTTGCTATATATGAAGAAGAATTCGTATGTGTTCATACCATTCAAACGAAAATTACCTAATATTATGTTTTTAAGTGCAATTAAAAAATTACTAAAAAAATGTTCCAATACATCTAAGATCAAAAGGGTAAAAACTGTAAAAAAAAAAATATATAATATCAATGGAAAAACCTGATTAAATGATATTATGAATGATTGTTAAGATATGTTTTGGTATGACTATTTTGTAAAATATAATGATCGCCTACATTTATCTACATTTAAAAAAATATGCAAATTCAAACTTTGTACTTAATTTTACAAAACTAATTCTATCTCAAATAAAATATTGAACAGACAACATGCAAATATAAAAAGTGTCTAATCAATGGGTATTATTCCTCACCTACGATTAAAATTTATAAGATAGATGAGCATTATAGAAAAAAAAAAAATAAGGGAATAGTCATTAAAATGTTTATGAATTTATATTATTTTCTTCTTGTTGTTTTTTTTTTTTTTTAAACATATACAAAACTAATAGTAATAATAGTGCAATAATCTTCATAAAATCCATAAAAATTTAAACCATACTATTTATATATATATAAAAAAAATGTATATTATATTGTATGACGTATTGTGTTTGTTTCTCCAAAAGTTGTTTGAAACACAATATTATAATTGAAGTTGAACAAAATCAGCAGCAATCCCACACTGCATTTGAATAATGTCATAGTAGTTATAATATTAAAAAAATCGCACTCACCATCAGTTGGCTGGTGGCTGGGGTGGCTTTGGCGACCGATTTGATGGCCTTGGCAGATTGGACTTGTCCGACGACAACGATGTTCATGGATACCTTTTCAGCGCCCATTTTGGTTGGGTTGGTTGGTTTTTGAGGGTTAAAGTGTAGACTAAAACAACAACAACAACAAAATCGGTTATTTATTTGAAACAAACAGTGCTGATATTACAGTTTCGTACTCACCAAAGAATAGATTGGCACAAAAAAAAAATGTGTTATGCCGGAATGGAGATCTCGGACGTCTTTATATACACTTGAACCAGCTTGAAGTGGGGGGCGGTGGCGTGATCGCGATATTATATTATTACTGTTATACCGTTAGACAACGGCCGTGTTTCGTCGTAAAACCATAATGTTTTATCACACCATCAAGTCGAATATGAAGGGTTTTAAAGGTCGAATGCCGTGTAATCAAAGAGAAAAATAATTTCGGAATCCACTTAATGCGTTTACGTTTAAATATACAAATCGTAATAACGAAAGGCGAATGTTTTAAAGGTAAAGGTAATAAACACACACTATAATTTCGTCGCCGTAAAGAATTTTGACGTTAAAACGAGAAGAATTTTTTTTTCTTGCTTCGTTTCAAAATCAAATTTCGAACGAGTTGTTAATTACTTCTAACTTTCTAAGTAGCTATTAATTAAACTTCCGACGAGCGAATAAGCGGTGTACCAACGTTTTTCGTCCCGTATACCTCTCCGCCCTTCACACCTATATTTTGCATAATGCCTATTATAACTTAATGCATAATAAGACGTTATACCTACTCGTTTGAAATTTGATTCATATAACATGCCCATCAACATTCTTGGAAAAATATTATTATTTGTTACATTATAGAGTTGAAAATTTTTTTTTACTGATAATATTACTGATAAAAAATAAAACAGATTATACAGGGCGATTCTTTTATCAAACAACACTCATTATTTTAAAAAGTGTTGACTTTTTTCCAATTTTTTTTTTTTTCAAAATTGTAGATTTACACTTTTCTTGAATTGTTTATTTCTTTTTTTAAATTTTATTAATTTTATTAACCTTTATATTTATTAGATAAACCACTATCATCTTTTGATTTTCAAATGGTAACCTATACTTAAAATTTCATAAATTAATAAAGCTATTTTAGATTCTAAACGAAGTGATGAATGTATTGATTATTATTATTATTATTATATGTGTTGATCCTTATAATTTTTTAGTTTTTTACTTTTTTGAATGACAACCTAGAGTTTTAATTTCATATTCCAAAGCAGAATATTTTTCTAAGTATTTTGATACGTAAAAATCGAATTTTGAACGAGTAGTTTATGAGTTATAAGTATTTAAAGTTTAGATTGGCAGAGTGGAGTGGTACGGGGTTACCCCTCAAAATGTTTGTCCAATACTCCGCTTGTCTAAACTTTAAATACTTATAACTCATATACTACTCGTCCTAAATTCGATTTTTATGTATCAAAATGTTTAGAAAAATATTATGCTTTGGAATATGAAATTAAAAAAACTATGTTGTCATTCAAAAAGCAAAAAACCTAAAAAATGATAAGGATAAAATTTTTTTTAAATATAATTATTTAATAAAAGCGTTGGTTTTTTGACAACTTGAAACCATGTAAGAAAATATTTTGAAAAGTCAATACTTTTTTATGAGTGTTGTTTGATAAAAGAATCACTCTGTATTTAAGACGATTAACGATCCATTCCAATTTTTTTTTTCATTATGAAGATATTAAGACCTTTTTAGCGCACCACCCGCGAGATTTCAGCGCGTACCACTAGTGGTACGCGTACCGTATAGGTTGAGAACCGCTGGAGATTTATACGACTGGGCTGCACCATCCTGTATACTATTATTATCGTTGTTTATTTTTACAAAGCTCCGGTTAGGCGTACTGCGATTTATTATAATCATAATATTATTACCACTGCGTTTTATATTTTCGTCGGAAATTTTCGGAAGGGTTTACAGTATTTTAATTCATTATCCGTATAACAATGGAAAAGATTCCCGCCATATCCGTCGCAAACGAATATATGGCGCGTATATGTTGTCCCACGCTGGGCCGTTAAATCGTTTCGGACTCGATAGATTTATAGACATAGAGTATTATATCGCTATGTATATTATATATATATATGGCAATGGTGTTATTCGATTTTAAATTGTCCACCAGCGGCGGCGGCGGCGTAGTGGTGTAACTTATGTGCAATTTCGCTTCGCATTTCGGCGACGAAACCCAAAATATATTACACCCGAGACCGACCTCGTGCAAACGATAACAAACGACGACAAGTGTCGTTCTCGTCTGCAGTGTGGCACCATTTCGGCCGGTGACGTTTTCGTTTTGCTGGAATAGGCGAATATACGCGTAATTTATAACCGCGACGATGTACAACTCGCTGCTGCTGCTGCTGCTGTTAATACCGTCCGGTTACCTGCGACCACTAACCGGGTATATACCACCCTGCATATTGAAATATAGTGTACGGCGTATTAAAGGCGATGACTGAGAGTTCACCAATACTATAATATAGTCCACCAATAACATAATAGATATTATTATTAGATTCACCGCGGAGATTGTGTCAGCATTTTCGTTGGTTATAAACGGTTACCACAGCAACATTATTATTTCAGACTGAACTGGGTAGGTACACATTATGATGAAGACATTTTACAGTTTTCGGTTTTGATTTTGATTTCGTTTCATCAACGTCGCGTTTTAGAGACAACGGTTATCTACGATGAACATAAAATTATAGTTAAGCGTCGTTGTTGATCGAATAACATTTGTAGTAATATTATTTCATAACTATTATTTTTTTACTTGATAATTTTTCCTATGATTCCTTATCTGCTGATATCTTTTCTCAATTTATATTTTATTACTATTGTTTCTTACAATTCTGTGTTTTTTTGAAAATTTTTAAAAATAGGCCCAAACAGGTTTACAATTTTCAGGTAAATTTTTGATAGTTATTGTTGTTCGAACGTGCTATTCTCACGACTTTGGTACACTAATAACTAGTTTAGCTCACGTGTAGGCTACCTATTCCTGCAAGGCTTTTGCAGGACAATCCGTTTTTGATTACCGCTTGATAATTTGGTTAAAAAATTAGAACCTTTTCAACGGATTGAGATAAAAATAATAGAACTACGTGTCCGAAAACGAATCCTTAGAGTTGCATGTGTACGGATTTTATTGACGAAAAAACCTCTGGCTCTCTTCATTATTTTATGAATCTGTCATGGGAGTTTCAAAGCTCAATCCTCTCGTGAACAGGTGGCCAAGGTTGGATCAAAACTGTACGCTAAAATTACTGTTTAAATAAAAAAATATAATATAATTTCATAATTCGTACGTGAATACAGCGGATTGCAAGCATTTATACAATAAACATATCAGATGAAGATTTTATAAATCACGGAGATCCATCTCGATTGCCTGTAAATTGTCTAATAAAACAATAAATTATCTATGTCTGTCAAAATACAAATCGACTGAAACGCTTGCTTGAGATATTATATTATTTTTTATAAAATGTAAAAAACATCTATTCACATTGGCTCCTAAAAAATCACGATTTTCCAATGATCCATACAATATCTCGTTAGACATTTCATGTTCCGGTTGCCAGTTTAAATGATATTATTCTAATGAATGTTCCTCCATGATTCGATCTATGAGAACTTAAAATCATATCAACGTTTATTTTATTTATTCGGATGTCATATTATAATAATATAGGTACACGCTGTTGTGTGGTGGCCTTAAATGTTGTTTGTGTATTGAAATATTTGACTATATATGTTATTTTTTCATATATCAACAGATTCTGTTTTATTATTATTTCCACATCAGAGAAATCCTCAATCAAGAACGGACCTCGAAGTCATTCAATTCATTACCAAATGCAAACTACTATTATAGTTAACCTACAGTATTGTAAATAAATTGCACTATTTAAATTGTAAATATTTAAAAAAAATTGTATTTTAATTTTAACCCAAATAAAAAAATATCGACTAATAACTTTAGCGGTTAAAGCATGTAACTCTGTAACTCTCTTTAAATAAAAAAATAAAATATCATTTCATAATTCGCACGTGTAAACAGCGGATTGCAAGCATTTATACAATAAACATATCAGATGAAGATTTTATAAATCACGGAGATCCATCTCGATTGCCCGTAAATTGTCAAATAAAACAATTATCTATGTCTGTCAAAATACAAATCGACTGCATTTAAAAATGTAATAACATTCGTAAAATATTTCAGATCGAAGAAGATACTAGAAAACGGTGTCTTTAAAATAAGAAATGCATTTACGAATTGAATCATAAACGATTCACTAGAAATCCGTATTCTGTGAATTCGTATAATAATATGTGCGTAAGTATGTTTCATTTTTTTATGGGGACTTAAAAAATATTTACATTCAAAATATTATATTGTCGATTCTCGTGGACTGCGATACATGCCAGAAAAAAAAGTCTAGTCGCGCTATTGTGTCGCGCGACTAGATAAAAAAATAAAAATAATGATAACTTTCACTTTTTGTTGTTCGGATCTCATCGGAAACAAACTATTAATGCGTAATTTACTATATTATGATAATAATATTATTGTGCGGTGAGCGTAATCAGCTGGTGGCACCACTTTGACGTCGACCAATACGATAACAGACATCGAGGCACCTGCGATCACGCCACGCCGCCCGAAATGATAAACACTAAATATTTTTATGGATTTGTGTTGCGCAACATACAAATGGCGCGTCTTGTTATAGTCATTATATTTTGGAATAGATGAAAAAAAAAACATCCAAAGTCTAACGAACTAGAATTATTAAGTAAATTCTAAATAATAATAAATTACAATTTAATATGCTCGTCACAAAAGGGACTGTTGAAGTAACGGACATATTGACAGGAAATAAAGTTTAAACACTAAAATATACGCATAACTATCATTGGTGCAATACCTAATTAACATGTCATAGTGTTCGAAGTCTCGGCAGAATCGGTTTCCAACAAACTGGAAAGTGAAAATCGGGAAATATCGATTGTGTTTTTTCCTTAAATCGATTATTGCCGGTATTACAAGGAGCTAGTTTGGGGATAAACGTAGAGAAAAAGACAACTTTCTGCAGACAAACGACGTTTTTTCGATATCTTCAAATAAAAAAAATTACCTGTTGATTTACGTTGAAAAGTCGTATTTGATAAACATACTGCGCATAATATTATTATCAATCAAATAAAAGTTACAAATAAAAATTGGCACGATAATATAATGTAACATCGCTGTGGTTTTTTTTTTAAATGTATTATAATATTGTTTTCCTTAAATTTATCTGTTTCGACAATACGTTAGCTGTAATAATAGGTAGGTATAAGTATTACAACTGTGACTATAATATGATATTGTGTCGACTTCACGACGATTTGATAGCTATTGTTTTAGGCGGAGTGATTGGAGTTGACAATTGATTATGTGTAGGTATAATGTATAATTAATATAAATGTCGGATATTTTGACACAAACGTTTAAAATAATATGTCGTTATGAGATTGTATTCCACGACATATAATATGATTTAATTTCAACGTTTAACGTTTACCAGAGCAATTTTTTTCTAAGAGTGCTGTACAAAAAAAAAAGAAAAGAAAAAATTGCAAAAAATTGCATACAACGGTATCCAGCTGTTGACGCAAAATTGTTTTGAAATACTTTGTTATAATATGATCGAATTCGTAGCTTTCGAAGATTTTTCAATTTCGTATTATTCAATAGATCGCACTAGAATGCTGTTCTGAAAATATCGAATAAATAATATTATTATCGATGTCATCCATTTTTCTATAAGCCACTGGTCTACGACAGACTCGAGCTAGGAGTCTGTTGCATACAATGACGAGTTAATTAATTATTATTATTATCCATCGATACATAACTATAGTGAATTAATCGATAGGTATTACTTAGCATAATAAGTGCAATACATGAAACAGTATAGACGAACAGTTTCAAATTTGATGTGAGTGTTATGATAATAATGCGATGGCGTTCACCGTTAACACAATACAAAGTTTCAAACGCGGAATTATGAACCATCGAGTGACTTAATATTATATAATATTTGTAAAGTATAAACGCGACTTGCGAGTATTACAGAAATCTGGTGGCAACACAAAAGTCGTGAATTGTATGAATATTGCAATGTGATTGGTTTGTACGAAAAAAAATTAAAAAATAGGTACCTATATATGCATACCTGTACTGGCCGTACACATTGGACTTAAAATGATAATGATGATGGATTTCGATCGATATTATTATTATAACATACCTATAATAAAATTATGGACACTTTATACTAC
Source organism: Diuraphis noxia (assembly GCF_037042655.1). NCBI lineage: Eukaryota > Metazoa > Arthropoda > Insecta > Hemiptera > Aphididae > Diuraphis > Diuraphis noxia. The sequence goes on along the minus strand of NW_028301713.1, from coordinate 8,845,699 downwards.
CAAAAGAAAGTATTTCTTATTGGTATTTAAATAAAGACGTTCGTTGAGCCAATAATTATTTAAAAAGTATCTAGTCGAGATGTAGTTAAATTAGTATGATATATCTTCAACAAATCGATTACTTTTAAAAATGTAGTTGACACGAGGTGTGAAAAAAATATCTTATAATATAATATACTGTTGATAGTTATTTATAAATATTATTAGGCCATATGCACCTATTGGGGGGGAGGGGGGGAGCAAGACGGGATACTTACTTCCACTTGGGGAAAACTATATGAACTTATATACATTCATAATCATAAATATGGTATTAGGATATAAAATACCTGTACTTGTGTATATGACAAACTTTCATCGTGAAAAAGTGAACTTCAACAAATAAGTAGTTTCATTCAAGATGAACCAAAGAAATTTGTATATTTTATTTACCGATACCGAGAATTAAACATTTGATTATAATTCTTCTCATTTTTGAACAGTACCTGTACTTATTAAAATTTATTAAAATTTATTATTATATACCATAAAAATGTTAATTTTATAAATAATAGTATATTTAAATGTTTTTATGTTTAGATAATTACATTGAACTTTTATTTAGCTTAAATTTGAGAATTTTGTTATTTTGCCCCTACTCACCCCTGAAAAGTTACTTATGGGCCACAACAGGTTAGACCTACATTATATACTACTACTAATGATAATAATTAATCTCAATTAAATTTAAATTACGTCTACGAGTTCATTCAATCGATACAAATGCAAACGCGTCTCCCATCAGTGAAAAATTTAAGTATTAAAATACATAGTTTTCAAACGATCGAAAATAGATTATGTTTGACGCATTTTGTTTGAACACATTACGTATAATAATGTATTCAAATTTTTGTATTTAAACAATTTATAGAACATTAAAAAAAAACAATTTATAGAAAGTTATAATCAAAGATAACTGTTTAATATGACATTTTTTTATCTCTTCGACGACCGGAACACGATTCTGGAACACGACCGTATTATATACACGTCAAATCAAATAATTCGAAAAGCAGATATTTTGTTTTATAATAATACGTGATTTGATATTAATATTGGTTTATGATACGCCTCTGGTCGATGACAAAAAAAAAAAAAAAAACAAACAAAAATACCATTAAACGGATCGTGTCCATCACATCATAATTAGGTATTATATTATTAAAACATCGGCCGATAATATTATTTACGATTTCTAACGATCACGCCACGTTCGCTCCCACTTATTTTTTCGATTTTCACGTTACGACCGGAGCGTATATAAGACGTCGGAGATCTCGATTCCGGCATAACACATCTTTTTGTGCAAATCTGTTCTTTGGTGAGTACATCAGCTGTTTACGGTTGGATGGATTTTTTTCTTTTCTCGAACGAATCGACATTACTAAAAATTTTCTTTTTTCGGTTTGCAGTTTTCTACATTACTCCTCAAAAACCAACCAAAAACCAAAAATGGGTGCCGAAAAAGTAACCATGAACATCGTCGTCGTAGGACAAGTCCAATCTGCCAAGGCCATCAAATCGGTCGCCAAAGCCACCCCAGCCACCAGCCAATTGATGGTGAGTTGATAATTATGAGAAATTTTTTTTTCATTTCGAATAATATCGTGTGATGGTATTTTTTTTCGATTTTTCGTACTTACATACGGACGCAGTTATATTCATTTAATTTTTGACAAGGTAGATTAATTAAACAATCAGTTCGTTCGTTTTTTGTTAAACATGCGCGGTAAGAGCATTTAAAATTTACCGTTTTTTATTACGATTAAAATATGATTATAACTATACATTTTATTTCGATATTTTAATGTTACATTATTCGTTAAATTGTATTGGGATCGGTTTTAAAATAGACAACCTTTATAGATAAATAGGATAATTATTAAAAATCATTTTTGTTTCGCTAGTATCATTAAAATACAAACGATTTTTATATTTTATATTTATATTTTTTATTATTTATATATTTTTATATTTTAATCTGTCGTTATCGTTTCGGTGTCGAATAGTTTATTTTTGATTTTTAACAATACATGCGTTATACCCTATATTACATTTATTAAAACTAAAATAAATTCAACGATTTATCACCCATTTTATTTTTTTAAATGGATATTTTTCTAATTTGTATTGTTTGTTTACTAAATTTGCGTGTAATTTAACGGTAGTGATTTTTTTTTTTTAATTTAATTTACTTTTACACTATACATTGTGGCAATCAAAGCCAAGAGTTGAGAAATAGCTGACATACACAACTACAGAAATACTCACTTGACTATATTAGTTTACTGCGACGACTAAAATATAATTTCATACAATATCACGTCATTACACGATGATTACATTTTTATTTTATTTTTTTTTTTTTGCTAATCGACTCGTTTAATTGTTTTGTTTCAGAACTGTTAATTCATGTAGTCCATCGATCTCAAACTCAAAAACACCATAGTCCAAACAATACGTAAATTATATAATGATATGTAACAATATGACGTATACCTAATATAATGAACGTCATTGACACCGCAAAATAAACCATAACTTTTTCGACCTACGCTTTTTTGTTTATTTCCTCATTTAACTTCCTACTATACTATATAATATAGTTGCCTGAAATTGATATGACGAATTCGACAACAATCATATTACGTCGGGTCGTATAATGGACCGAAAAACTTGCGTTTTTTACAACTCGAAATGAACAGTTTTAACTGTTTTAAGAAAAGTTTATTTTAAACTTAAACCGTACTTATATATTCTCTGCAGGCGATATTTAATACTCATAAAGAATTTAAATGCTCAAGTACTTTACTTTTTTAAGTCGTTTATTATGTTGCATTAGGCCTTTATTCTCGACTCGTGATGGTTTCCACGGCGAAACTAAATTGAAATGTGAATGCAGTCTTACCATCACATACTATTATGTGTGTATGATTTTAATGCGCTCTAATTTTGGTCGCGAAAACGTTGCACAACTTCAAACACGACTTTTTCTTGTTGATAATGAATCTGCGAATAATTTCTTGTAATACCTGTACAGAGTAAAGAAAACGGGATCGATATGTCTCGCTGTCCGAATACAGCGGGACTACAAGTCTATAGGTCCTTTGCACGTTTCGTGTTTACAGTTCAGTGACTCTGACCGGCGAGAGAACAAAAAATGCCGATTTCACACGTCCCCCACTTGCCGCCCCTCTCCCCGCCATCCATCGACGGCGGTCTCACCATGGCAGGGTGTTGCGCATAATATATGGGGATGATGCGCAGAACAACCGATTTCTCCGTTCGGGCCGCCGCGATCGGTGTTCTCTCGCTGGACAGACTATCCGAAACACATGACCGCGTTGCACTTGGAAATATATATCATGTATAAAAAAAAAAATTAAAACATTTAAAACCCAAGAATGTCGTATTTTTTCAAGCAAACGTTAAATGTTGGCTATTTCGTCTATCGCTTTCCGGCCAATAAACATCTCTGCGACGCCAAATATACGTTTCGAAAAAAATTTACGTCCCCAAATCAATAAACTTGTATTTACGTATATATATATATATATATATGTATATATATGTATTTATCTGATTGTATAATTGTACAGCTGTGAACTGCTTCGTAATTTGATAATTTTCATTTTTCTGTATTTAAAAAAAAAAAAAAAAAAAAAAAATAGTAATTACTTATACCTAACATTATCTGATTAACAATAATATGGCAAAAACTACTTCTGTATCCCTAAGTTTAGACGATTATTGTTAGGAAAACTTTAAATACATAATAAAGCAAAAAAAAAAAAAAAAAATGTAGAAAAATTTCGTTTTACTGATGGCGCCAACACATTTACACCGTGGACGCGATTGATTTGCGTGAAATGTATTGCCATCAAATATTGGTTCGTCTATGTCCAGAGGTCAGCAACCTATCTGGTTTCAAAGACCGAAAAACAAATATACATTTTTAACGGCTCACAATATGAATATACCTCATAATGATGTGATACATTGTATAGAAAATATACGACCTATATGGTATAGTCATAGAAATTTATCAAGTTCGTAACTGCAGTTAGGTATATTACCTTTTTTTTTTTTTTCCGTTTTAACCGACGACGCCACGGGATCTGCTTTCGCATTGCTTCCGCGGCGCCGCCATCGTAGTTAGGTATATTACCTATAGTTTAATAATAAGGTACTTACAAACAAACAGCGTTTAAATCCAACGTTTACAGTCCGTGCTATATCTTGGTTTACGATTTCTATACGTCGCGCGTCGTAATGATAGTATTTGCGTACAAAAATTATAAATTGTTTTGTCACATAAAATTTCCACGAGAGCCGTGGGTTTTCGACCCCCGCTGATTTCAGGACGCCCAAAATTTTTTCCGATCTGTACTAATTAGTATAATAATATGTCCACCCATCACTCCACCCTAAATAAATGTTTTTTTCCAAACATCATTTACATCTCACATTATATTTCATATTTATAACACAACCCATTAAGTCATAATATGCTGAACTTATACTGAAGTCATCGTATCGTATTGATTGTACTGAGAGAAAGATATGTGTTTTACGTTCTCAGATGAAGTAGTTAGTGTCTGCAAAGTTGCAATAGCATTGCGAGGAGTAAACATCGATAAACGAAAATTAAATAAAAATTAACCGTTGCGATATGAACGTCGTAAAACATAATATTTAAAATTAAGTAAAAAGTATTGGATTTGCAGAGAAAACATTGTTGTCCTGAGTACAAATATTTAAATCAGTTTGGTATAGTGTGAGATTGACTTGTTCAACAGAAATTATATTATAATATACAATGATTACCTATATATATATATATATATACAGGGTGATTCTTTTAAGTGGGTACACTAATTATCTCAAAAAGTATTTACTTTTTCAAAATATTGTTTTACATAATAATAGTATTTATTGAGTTATAAGTATTTAAAGTTTTAATTGGCAGAGTGGAGTGGTACGGGATTACCCCGCAAAATGTTTGTCCACTACTCTGCTTGTCTAAACTTTAAATACTTATAATTCAAAAACTACTAGCCCTAAATTCGATTTTTATGAATCAAAATACTTAGAAAAATATTTTGCTTTGGAATATGAAATTAAAACTCTATGTTGTCATTCAAAAAAGTAAAAAACTTAAAAAATTATAAGGATAAAAAATATAATTTTTTAATAAAAACGTTGGTTTTTAAACAACTTGAAACAATGTAAAAAAATATTTTTAAGAAAGTAAATACTTTTCGAGATAATATTAGTGTACCCACTTAAAAGAATCACCCTGTGTATATATATATATATTTGTGTGGAAGAATAACTTCTTTTTTTTGTGAGCTCCAAACGAATATTGCTGCTTTGTAGTGCAGGTATTTGTTTTTATCGTTACAATTTAAATTCAATTTAAACGTAACGTAAGTTTTTTTTTACGACTCGTAAAAATCAATCATTTTCTAGTATCGTCACAATAATAAGAATTCTTAGTCCGTGCGTCTGTATAGCTCGTGTTTGTTTTATACGTCATGCGGTTCGTTCAGTATAATAATATATTATAATATTTGCTTTTTTATATTTTACAAAAACAAATCTAACCGGTGGACGACCTTGAAAATCACGCTTATTATCGTGGCGATATACATATATTTGTGTTCCGGGAAATCATAACTGATAACATAGTAGTAATTATAATACAACGCATAATATTATTACGGCGTGTTCGTATCAAACACATAAAAAAATTGTAAATTAACGGTTAAACTTACGGTTTTTCATGATGTGTGTGTGTGTGTTTTTTAATTATCGTTTGAACTTGTAAGTCTCACGTAAAAAATAGTCAAGTCATTTGGACACCTGCGTGATTTTAAATTCGATCCTTTTTGTGAACCATCACCATCCTGGTACGCCCACACAAATTTAAGATTAAAACAGATTATTATTCATATTTAATATGACATGTGTTACCTACCTATATAATTTTTTATTTTTTTTTTTTGAAGTGTATGTCGATTTTTTTCACTAAATTCTACCCAACCGATTTGCGTTTCTGTAGTTCGAAGGCTTAACTTGACATGCACAAATTTGCAATATTGTCCACCTGAGTAAAGAATAATAGTTTCCTATACAATCACTGGCACATCGAAAATATAGTAGAGTGAAACCTCTGTATAGCGGACAGTCGTGGAGAATTACTAAATGTTCGCTGTGGGGAGTTCTCCACTATTAAGAAAATCTCTACACATTAATGGGCGTTTGAGAGAAATTATTACTAAATGTCCACTATAGGGGGACGCTCCATAAAGAATCGGTTAAAACTTTTACCTATACATATTATAATACATATTGAATTTGGTATATTATATTAATTTATCGTATACTAAATATATGTATGTGTTTAAAAGTGGATGAAGAAATGTACAATGTTCGTGTACAATTAAAAATATATCTGTAATCTTTTTTTGTATACATTTTTTCTGTTCTTTGAAATGTTATATGACGTACGATGTACATGTATCGTGTCCATTTATGAGAGAATATTCTTAATTTTAGTACCAGTTTTTAGAGACCGCGTCCGCTATTGGGAGGGTTCACTAATATTAGGAGGTTATAACTCCTGTTATGTGCATACATTTTTTCCGGAGAATAGAAGTTTCACTGTATCATCATCTTATACACTATAGGTAGGTAATGTTATGATGATGATTAGGAGGACGTCGTTTCCGCCAACAGCCGTTTCTTTTTACAACACCGGATGTACCGGAGTACAATGATATGGCAATTGATTTATTACATTTTTTTTCTCCTGTTTTTGGTTCTGTCTGTTTCATTTCTTGAGGTCATTGGGGTGCTGTAAATATATTTTTCGGGCAAAGAAAAAACCATCCATTTCGAAGATTTTGAAGCTGCGCAGGGACTGCCACCGTCACGTCGGAATCATCTGTATATTATATATACAGTGAACGGCGTACACTCAATTAATCAAAACTGTCTTCTATAAACATCGCATTGCTGTAGCAGCAGCGCATCGGCCGCGGTTTTTTTTTCTCCATTTATTTTATAATAAGTGCGTTATTATTTTGTACTCGCGGCGGTATAATAATATATAACACACAACACATGATGTATATATACACGACCGACTGATGTGATATCACTCGACCAGCAGCGACGGTATGGTAATTAATTATTTTTTTTATTTCCGCCATCTCATTTCCGATTTCGTCTGAACACTTTCGTCTGTCTGCATTATGTCCGAGCCGAATAAATCAATCAAAACAACGCTGTGGTTCGATGACACCGCGAAACAATCACAAGCGCTTATATAACAATAAACGAAATCTCTCGAATTTAAACGATTACTGTAAATTATCATGACCCATGTTATAATACGTAATATAAATATTACAGTCTCCAAAAATATCTTGTAAGTTCATTACACTGCAGTCGTCCACCGCTAAAAAAATCGTAGTGCCAATAATATAATGTTATTAATTATTATTATAAAATCCCGTATGCACCTTGACGATCATTATTATAGTGTAGGTACTAAATTTGATGATATTATTAAACGTAATTGCGATCTGTTCGTTCGTATTAACTATAATATGGATTGATATTTTTATGATCGGAAGACGCGATGTTTTTGGTCAATAAGATGATGAATATGAATAACAATAGTTACTATTATTACTTTTATGCTTTCTCATTAAATTTAATATTTAATCGTAATAATTTATGCAGTACGAGTCAACATTTTTGTAGATACCTACATGAAAGAGATTAAGAGAATAAGGGATGGTGTTGGTGTTCTTAAAAACGCATCATCGGACAGCACGTAAGTTGATTTTTCGAGGTGATGCCTACCAAATTTAACATAATATCTTATTTATCTATATAAAAAAAAAAAAAAATGAATTGAAATGTATTTACGTCTAAAAACACGGTCAGTTACCTATTATAGCGGGACGAATAATCTTAAACAGATAAATTAAAAACATTATAAACATATTGGACTCTAACGGAACGGTATTATAAAAAGTAATATTTTAAATTTGTAGATTTCGTATAACATCATCTAATACATCAATCTGACCGCTCGGGATAAGATTTTTATCGAAATCCGACCAAAACGGTTGGCATTCGCTTATATCAGGGTGATTTTTTTATCATGAACCACTCATTATTTCAAAATCTTAGAGAAGTGGAGTAGTGGACAAACATTTTACGGGGTAACCCCGTACCACTCCACTCTGCCAATCTAAACTTTAAATACTTATAACTCATAAACTACTCGTCCAAAATTCGATTTTTACGTATCAAAATACTAAGAAAAATATTTTGCTTTGGAATATGAAATTAAAACTCTAGGTTGTCATTCAAAAAAGTAAAAAACTTAAAAAATTATAAGGATAAAAAATATTTAAAAACATAACTTTTTAATAAAAACGTTGTTTTTTTAACAACATGAAACTTTGTAAAAAAATATTTTCAAAAGCATCGATTCTTTTTGTAATAATGAGTGGTTCATGATAAAAGAATCACTCTGTATAATATATTTGGTTATTCCTATCCCGATTCATCGGAGCTCACCCATCTCCCTCCTTCAACCCAAATTTACAACAGTGGCCTAAGGATGTCTTTAAATTTAATAAGTTACAATTCATCAAAGCTAGACGGTCGGTCACCAGATACACTTGGCGTAGGTACACAGCGATTCGCGATCGATTAAAATTTAAACGATTTTCGTGTACGTATATAGGTAACCGGCTGTATTTGATGGTCGGCTTGTAAAAAACGTGATCGGTAAAAATAAGAAAAATTCAAACTATTTTCAACCGAGAGTGAAAATGGAATATTAATCATCACCATATATATATAATAACTTATAACTATATGATGTATCGCGCAAACTCTCGGAAACCTATAAAAAACGGTTATTAGAATAGCATAAATTATTGGTTTTATGAAATACCTGCATATTCCCTTCGATGGAGTTCCTACGAAAATAAAGCCATATATTTAACGAGGTTTTCATGAAGATTTGAAATACTTATATTTCTTTTCATATTCAAAGTCGCGAATGAGTTATTGCTTTTTGTCGTTTCTATTCATCAATAAAATATTAAACAGGTACTGTATATATAATATTATTTTTAATTTAAAAAAGTTATTCAAAGTTCTCGTACAAGAATAACATTTTTTTCGAAAGAAAAATACGATAAATATAATTAAAAAAATAAATACCTAATAATAATAACTCCTTGCAGAGGACCGTCGTGTATATAGTAATATAAGAATATTGCACGCCAATGATAATTTCGTAGTCGTCTATATATATAAACTATATATTTATGTCATATAATATTATTATTACTGTTATTATATTCTTTTGAAATAAACCAATTACGATGGTATATAAACGTATACCGAACAAAATAAATCGAAAGAACAGAATGTATCGTATGGATGAAAAAAAAAAATTTTAAAAATAAAAATCATTTGCATATACTATAACAAGAATATAATAATACAGGTTTCGACTGCAGCTGCTGGTGGAGGGCTCGATATAGTGTTCAACTCCGTCTCTCGGTTTATTTTAATATTATTTTGTAATGTATTTTATATAATTTCGGTTCACTCGCGTAAGTATGCGTTTTCATCATAAAAACAATATAATATAATTTCGCAGCAGGAATTGTCTCTATTGCAAGTGCACGTTCGTTCTCCAGGCCGATAATATATATTATATCACACCGTGTATAGTGACTATATATAGGTGTTATGCAATATTGCACAGTCTGTGTACATCGAATTTAAAACTTTTTTTTTCTCTTTTTAAAATTCGTATTATGATACGCATCGTCGTCACGCGTTCAACTAGAAATAACTTCACCTGTTGCAATCACTACTATATAGAATATTAATACTTCTGTTTGGTTATTTTGACGTGTACCTACAATATCGTGGCAAGTAGGTACTCCACGACGACGATGGATAAAATACGATTTGCACATTTGAAACGAAAACCGTCCGAAACTGCAGAACGAGCATCAGCGTATAATGTACAGGTTAATTTTTAGTGATGATGTACAAGGGAATTTCCGAGAAAAAAAATTGTACTATTTATTATTTATTTTTTATTTACATTAATTATGTCGCGATAAAATAGCAATACTGCGAATGCTCTTTAATATACTGTCACGCAAACATTGCCTCGCTGTACCTGTACATATTAATTATGATTTTATAAACTATTACAATTTGTACAGTAAACTTTTGAAGGTATGAAGTATAATTTAATTCAAAATAAAACTAATATATTTTAAAATTTTCACTCGCCCGAATTAAAAAAGTAAACTCTATCAAAGTTGAATATCAAAGATTTCCAGAAATTTCTGCTTCGCGAAATTTCTTGAATATTAAATTCGTGATATTCTACATCCACATTATCACGATTTCCGGAAATGTTTGCTCTCATTCTCTCGGCCGAATCACTATCGTAAAACGCAATCAAACCGTATCCTAATATAAACGCGGCACGTTAAAAGGAAAATAATTGTATTTGTTTTAGGGGCGTGGACTTGAATGGCTCGTAAAATCAGTGCTCCGTGGACGACTCGGCGTGTATGATGTGCGGGCAAACATAATAACCATTACCCGCCATGGCGAACGCGAGAAAACCGCACAGACGTTGCTCGACAACTACGCGGCCGACCGATGTTTCCCGCTTCACCGACGTTTCCGGACAACCGCGAAACGAACTGAACATAATATTTGAACCGACATAAACATCATCATCGCCGCGATCACGTGGCACAGGGGCGAACGTTGTTGTCTGGTTGAAAACCATTTCGAATGACGATGATAACAATAATAATGATAAACCGATAATATTTACATTGTATAATATCGTGGCAGCGATGATGGTCGCATTAGAGGTACCTATATAATAATGGTACTATGTACTAGTATCTTAAGACGTAGACTCAGAGCCCGAAATTTGAGGAGTTAACAAAAAATTGATATTTTCAACTATAGGCAGGCAACGAACATTGTCTACAGAAAATATTTTCCTACTCCGGTGATATATACCTTTAACGTCAATTTTTGCGGAAAACAAGTTCTTGTCTTGCACTGCAATGTGATAAAAGGCTAATGTGACTTTCGAAAGGCGAAAACAGCTTGCGTGTAGAGTGCCCACTAATGAATATTTCGATAATATAGTTCATTATTAAATACCTATATCAAAATGATAACTGAATTTCGAACACTTTTCATTGTCAAAAATCGAAACACCCCGCGTTATCGTCGCGTCACTATAATATACAGGATGGCCCACAGAGATCTGACATTCTGACAAATAAAATAACTTTTGTTCTAATCAATATTTTTTTTAAATTTCTTTTAAATATAATTCATAGACACTTGCGCTACATTTTTTATTTTTTAATACTGAAAATAAAAAACTTAAAAATTGATAAAATTTTTTTTCGAAATATTCAATATAACCAATTTGTAAATATGATTTTTAGAAAAATGTATATGGTAAAAACACTTATTTAAGTAAGTCAAATGGCTGATTTTTTACAATTTTTTTAAATATCAATATTTTCGTTAAGTAAATTACGATCTAGTTTATGTTAGAAACCTTGTAATTTCAAATAATAATAAAGTTTTTCAAAAATATTTTATAAGAACATTTTTAAATAAGTGCATGTTAAAATCTAATTATTTTTTTTATTGTATTTATTTTAATAATATGTGATGTATAAACTATAAATTACTATAATTTACCTAACGAAAATATTGATATTTAAAAAAATTGTAAAAAATCAGACTTTTGACTTAAATAAGTGTTTTTACCATATAAATTTTTCTGAAAATCAAATTTACAAATTGGCTATATTGAATATTTCGAAAAAAATTTTTATCAATTTTTAAGTTTTTTATTTTCAGTATTAAAAAATATAAAATAAAAAATGTATTCTAAAAATGTAGTTCAAGTGTCTATGGATTATATTTAAAAGAACTTTAAAAAAAATATTGATTAGAACAAAAGTTATTTCATTTGTCAGAATGTCAGATCTCTGCGGGACACTGTTTATGTAGTCCAAAACGCCGACCAACGTGATGATTTTACACGATTATTGGTATGATATATCACTCGCGAGTGCCCTCACCATCCCCTCCGACACAGATTTTATAATGGAAGTCGCGTGTGTACGCGAGCTATAAGAATGTATGTATTATAACTATATAAGTATGTATAATATTATATTTTGCACGTACAAAAGAACGTATTACGGTTAAAAATTAAAATTATAAAAATTTACAGGACGGTCAGTATAGAACGATTTAGTATAATATGGTACAGGCAAATTAACAGGTCGCAAATGTATTATTAATATTAATATAAATATATATTATACAGAGCACACACATTATGTCTCATTATGTCTTACATACGCCAATACGTCATATACAGGTGTGTGTGTGTGTGTGTGTGTGTGTGTGTGTGTGTGTGTGTGTGTGTACATATATTATATATACATTATTGTAAATACGCGGTACGCTGTATTAAATTTACAACTCAAAAGGCATCATCGTTGGTACAAAAAGGATGAATTAGCATAGTAATGAGAGATCAAAGCGGACGGTAAAACACGTCAACATAATATATTTATAATACGAGAGTGATAATTATATGTATAATGACGGCGCAGGCATAATATTATTTTGTTTGGCCGGTCAATTCAGCGGTGTCAATCATCCGTTGACCCACATATTTAATAATATTATAATATTATTATATTTAGGGCGGCTGCATCGTCCTATCTATCCCAAATGACACGATATACGTCGTGTGTGTGTGTGTGTGTGTGTGTGTGAGATCGCAATACTAATTAATTTTATTCAAATTGGTATACGGGATATGCGATTTTCATCAAGCTATAATTCTTTTTTAATTTAGAGTTAAACCTATTGTTGCTAATAGCCATAGTCCCGAGGCTTTATTCTAATAAAAAAAAAATTCTTTTTTGATTTAATACTATTACGTTTATAGTGCATTTATAAAACTGCATAATAGTTGCACTTATTGTAATACTCATCGTAACAGCCGATACGCGTTAATTATCACACAAAACTTTATTATATTACCTACGTAATTTATTGTTATCACACTGCATAACGAACACCGACAATGGAATCACCTGTAAAGTGCTCGGCAGAATTCGTTTATTTGAATATAATATTTAAATTTCCCTATGAAAGTATGAACCCGTTGCCACAAAAATGTCGGTGAAAAGTCCTATTGACATAAAAATAGTAATAATAATAATATAATGAGTAATATGAAAAAAAAAAAAATTAAAAAATATATTTTCCTATTCAACGAATCGAAATATATTATCAAACGAACTATGTGAACGTCTCGGATCAAATAATATTCTTACGTAGTATATCTATAGGACCTAGCAAACTCTTTTGAAAAAAAAAAAAAAACAAAAACAATACTCTCAAGAATTATACCTATCGCACATAAAAAATTTCAGTGTATTTTAACTACGACACTCCGTTTCGAGTTCCACAAAAACTAATGAAAACTTGCAATTATTGTTGTCATATTAAAAGTTAGCTCGCGTATTATAGAGTGGATAAAAAAATATAAAATTTACGTTTTCGAACAATAAATTTAAATAACGAAAACAATGTTCATCGAAAAATTTAAATTGTTATGCGCATGCGCGAAATACATATAGTGTTAAAAAAAATTGTGAATTGCGTTTAACTACATATAGGTACCTACAGGACCTTTTTTGTTTTTGATCCGATTGTTTAGTTGAATCACTGCAGCATGGATACGAACTAAATAAATAAATGAATGAAAATATTATGTGTACTAATTAATCGTCAAACACCTCTGAGCTGGAAGTGTTAGTTGTTGTTCTATAAACAAATTGTTCGACCACTGCTAATTTAGACTGTTCGGGTTTGGGGTCAATGCGCTTCAACTCACATCAATAAAATACAAATCCAAAGCCTTACGTGTGGTTTCAAATGTCCCATGGCTTGCTCGAAATTGTGCACCACTCGCACAAACCTCAAATACCAACAGCCAAAAACTACACAATAAGAAGAAACTATCGGTAAACTTCTTCAGTAATTTACACAAACCAACCGGTTCACAACATTTCTGGTTAGTCCCAACAGACGTCAAACGCTGCAGACTCCAACGAGATCGTCTTCATGACGGTATAAATTATTACATAATTCTGAATTTAACTTAAATTATTATTGTAAATACAATTTATTTTGTGTAACTGAATAGTTTTTATATCGTCTAACATAATTTTAAATATGAAAAATATTACTTTTTACAAATACGTGTTTATCATACTATTTTTATTTTTTTATTATAAAAATAATGTCAAACTTTGCTAGTTTTGAAAAAAATATTTTTCAAACTTCTTAACATACTATATGTTGGCAGCGAGTCATTCTTTTATCCTGCAATAAAACTGAAATTACCATACCGTTCTCAGACTCTTATGTCAACAATGATCAATTAATGTTAACACAAAATTTATTAGTTATTACTTAAATAATTAAACAACTCATTATTAGCATGAAACGTTTACCTTAAAACACAAAAGGACAGATATGATTGTATATTGTCGGCTTTACCTTGTCTGTGTCATTATTTATATGTTATATTATAATTCGATTTATAAATTGTAATAATATACCTATTACACACATTTTATTTTAAAACTTATTCTTGATATAAATGTGTCAAACATGGCTATAAAATAATTAAAAACTGTTTCGAATTTTATAATTTCAATTAAAATAGAATTTTCATTAAAAAATGTACATACAGTATTTTAATACAAGTTTCATATTTTTTTTTAAAATATATTTTAAAAACAAATAGTTAGGCGACGTCTTAGTTCTGTCACATAATATATTGCACTCACTGAACTTGGACGAACCTTGAAAAATGTGTCAAACTGACGTAATTTATCTTACTGTTCTACACCGTGATGTAAGTAGCACTTGTGGTCAGTGCCGTTTTCAGAACGTCGGAAAAGCGTACGGGAGTCAGCGATAATTCTAACGCAAGCCAAGTGATTTTTTTTGTAAGTGGTTTTAATCCGATCAAATCGTTTCCGATCGAAAAATAGTGAAGAACTTTTCTCGTAATCAATCGGCGCTCTATCCTAAAACGTCGAGACCGAACCGCTTTGGGATATTGCAGACTTCGGATTATTCAATGAGCTAGGTATTTCTCGAGACTGACGATCTGGAAGGAGGTGTTAATATCTGCGGATTAATCAATGAGACGGTAATGGAACGGACGTCGATCGATAAGACTTTTGCCGTACCTCCTTCGTTGTATTAAGCATTCAATGCAAACATATAAGTTAAAAGGATGTAGTACAGTGAAACCTGACTAAACGGACACCTGTATATAACGGACACCTCTCTTAACGGACAAAATGACCAGGTCCCGGCAAAAAGATAGGCATTCCAATGTATTTCGACCTGTCTATAACGGACTCCTTCTATTACGGACACGGACACTAATATTTTACTCGACAATTTCATAACGGACAAAAATGTCAAAAATACATACATACTGCGTTGATAAGAAACGCAATTAGGACATTAAGTGAAAACACAGATTACGACCAATTACATTATCCATATATACATAATCCATAATTTATCCATCACGAGTTGGAAATTACCAAATCGAAGCACAAAAAACAAATATCAATAGAATCATTTTTTAAGAAATAATTAATAAATTTATATGTAATGTGTCATTGTATGTATATGTATTACATTTAATATAAAAATAATAATTAAAATTAAATTTATAATGACGTATGTGTATAATATATAATACATATTAATACAGATTACACCTAATACCTACATATTATAAAATAAAAAACAATACAAATGTACGTACAAGTTGTAATTTTTAAAACATTGAAACAATGAAACCTGTCTATAACGGACAATTATTTTGGTCCCGCGACTGTCCGTTAAATACAGGTTTCACTGTAATAAGAAATGTCAATACGTACAAATTAGGTTGAGAAAACTATTGGGTAATAAAATTACGATTGTAATCATAAGCAAAATGTAATTAGGTTAAAACAAATATCGATATAGTATTTATA
This sequence comes from Diuraphis noxia, assembly GCF_037042655.1. NCBI lineage: Eukaryota > Metazoa > Arthropoda > Insecta > Hemiptera > Aphididae > Diuraphis > Diuraphis noxia. The sequence continues at coordinate 8,829,455 of NW_028301713.1, read as the reverse complement.
AACGACGGGTTAAGACAGAAAAAGGGTCAGTCAGTGGTGATCGCGTGACTCGATTACCACTGGACGTCAGTGTCTAAATAAAGTGCTCTTAATTTATTATTTGTTCAATTGCTATGTACGTCTGTAATCGGCGTTTATACGACATCTATTATTAAGTATCCATACATCCACGGCTAATTTGTTAGAGATTTATTGTCATTTGGAAAATGTTCTAAGGTAAGACGATCACTGCTGCAGGTTTGCGTGCAAACAAACAAATAACACAAAATACGGTATGAGTCATAACTCATAATATACTATACGACACCAGGGCCGTAGCTACGGGGAGGGTTTAGGGGGTTCAAACCTCCCCTTTAACACTTTCAACGCCGTGCGTGATTTTGGCAATTATACCGCGACGCCGCGTTGTTTATCCCGTGACGCGTTTACGCGTCAATGGCATTAGAAGCATAACTCTATTAATTCGTAAAATTGAAAAACATTTTAATATTACTTTTTAACAGCTTTATTGTTACCTTTTATGTATAAAATACTTAGACAGTGCATACACATGTTATATGACATATAATATATGAATATAAAATTTCCTAATACAAAATAATAACCATAAAATTAATCGAAAAATGTGTAATAAAATAAAATAAAAATCTGTTTATCATAATTATATCATAAAACTGTAATAAAATAACTTACCGTCAAAATAATTATGAATTGCTCTAGTTGTTTGATAAAACAAAATATGCAGGCGTCCGTTACAATTGCGTAAATGACGCGAAATGAAACAAATTAAATAGTGGCAAAGTAGCTATATTGCATGATACAGTATGTTACAAATGATATAATAGTTGTTATAATTTGTAAATAATTAATATCAGTAAAAGAACTCATAATAACATAACATAATATACATAATATACACCCTGTATACGTGCATATACATCGTTTTGGGAAGGCTGTCAAAAACAACGATTATCAGTATCTAAAAATAGCGAAAACTCAAACCAATTATAGTTTTAAATATAGAGTTTATTGTCTATAGCCTGTGTACATTTCAGAGTTTATTAAAATAAAATCGATTAAATTATGGAGGATACAAACGTACATGTTACTGACGCGTAAACGCGTCACTGGCCCAATGGAATAAACTCTGTTGACGCGTATACGCGTCAGCGGCGTTGAAAGTGTTAACAAAGTAGAAAATGCAAAAATGTCTACTGTATTATCAAATTTAAAATGTTTATTTCTTTAGCTGAATAAATATTTAATATAATATTATTGTAAATTTATAGTATAGTGCCCAAGGTGTTTTGATAGTGCCTGTAGTGCATTGTGATAGTTGATAAGAGTTTAAACAACAAAACGAAATAAAGACAAATTAATTCCAATCATTGAATGCATTTTACTATGTGGCTACCAGGGAATTCTTTTAAGAGGCAGTATGTAAGAGGTACGGATCCCCCCTCCCCCCACAAAAAAAATCCTAGCTACGGCCATTGTTATCATTCACGCGTGGCCAAAGACCTTTAAACATACGAAACGACTTAATGCATGCAAAATTAATTATTTATCAATAATATAATCATTCAATTCACTAGTAATTACACGCAAAAGGCAACCATCGTGAAATTCTTAACAACATCACACTCGTTTGTTGTTCTAATAATATTATGTGCCAAAAATTCGTATGTCGAACAAGAAAATTATTTATAAAATCTAAATATATTTTGTTTTTACGTAGGACGTAGTTACATTATTATGATATCACGTATGTTACAATATTATAGCGAAATAGCGAACAAAACTCCTCGCTATAAGTATAAGTACCTTTTTAGTGTACTGAATTTAAAGTAAATTATTACGTCAAATAAAAGCATTTTAGCATTTATATATTTATACATCTAAGCTATAATGAATTTAAAGAAAAAAAACTGTTTTTTAAATAATTCGTTCAAAACATATTATTCATTTTGATGAAATCAAAAATATTATGAAATCACGATAAAAAATGTCTGAAAGTAATAATGGTCAATATTTTCAAAAACGTTGTTTTTTTTTTTTAAACTGTGATCTATAAAACGGTAAGATTTTTATATCAAAAACTCACGTTTCGTACATCTTTTTGGATTTAATTCATAATAATATCAGGTACCATACTATATAATATATATATATACGAAATTGTATGATATTATAATATCTACACTGATGGATAACCACCAATAAGGAATTATAACTATATTAATATTAAATGAATGACATATCGAATTCTGTGTAATTTTTTTGACGTGCGTTAAATAAAAAAAAATAGTTCACACGATACGTAGCATGAATAGTATGGTAAAATTATAATATTTATATCAGAACAAAACATTAAAAATTCTATTTAAATCTTCTTCGGGGTGCACGATATAATATTATGGTTGTTTGCCGGGTATGAATAATTATTATATTATACGTCTACGATATTATTATTATTATTTTTTTTTTTTTTTAAATTATAATTTCATCGGAGCATACGATAATTGCAAAAGCGTAAGTGATATTATCAGCAATTATTTAAACTGCATGTATGTCATATATTACAATATTATAATATTATACAAAACGATGTATTTCTCCCCTCCCCCTCCCTAATAATATATGCAAAATAACGTTTCGGTGCTGCAGACTTGGAATTGTTTAAAAATAAAAAAAACATTTATCATGTACACAATATTATTATTGTGTGCTATATATATGATAAATATAATACAGATTTCACCTAAATATATATGACGCGTGTATCAAACGTACTCGGAAAAATTAAATTAGCATAAATATTCATTCAGCACGTTCGCAGTGAAAAACCGTATCCAAACAATAATAATCAGATGCGGGATGTCGTAAAAATATTATAATATTATTGTAATAATTATTACCACACACGATAATGATATCGCACGATTTAGCCAAAACGCTTTACTCGGCCACATTATTATTATTATTATTATACACCTGCATGAGTATAATTAGGTACAACTATTGTATTTAACTCATTGTCGTCTACATAATATGACACGTCATGCAAATAATTTAGAAGATTTATGAATTATAACCAAAAGCGATGATATGTGCACAAACAAACAGACAAAACAAATTAGACTTGCAGATTATCTGCAGGTGATTAAAGCTTTCAACAAGGGTTGGCCCAACTCCAAGAATTCGAAAAAATAGATAATGAACTCTCAATAGGTACTATTAATACTGCACTTCTAAAAAAATATATATAAACGCACTCGAAGACTATAACTATTTAGACAAGAATATATTAGATACTTGTACAAAAATTTCGAAACTGAACGTGCATTGATTTCTCCCCGAAATACGCTCTCTGAGGTCTTCCGACGAAATGGGGTGTCGGCGAACTGGGGTGTCGGAAAATTGGGTTTCGGCGACATGGGAAGACACGTTCCGAGTGACGAGGCCGATTTTTTAAAACCTTTTCTTTCAGGTAGCGCCACAAAAACAAAAAAAATCAAAAATGCTATATCAGTCGAAATGTGTCAAAATGCAGCCGAAAACTTCAGAAATCGCCATCATTATAAATGTATCGTTGCTTGCGGATATCGTTTTTCTGATGTCATTTTTAAAACTTAATACATGAAACGGCATCATGCGATGAACTGCGATGTACTGAAGAATATTAAAAAACCTAATTTCTACGAGTTGCGCGTCTTTTTTTTTTAAATAAACTTTCAAAACTGCACTTCTTGTTTTACCCACACCTTGTATAATAATTATACAGTTCGACTATCCGATGATATTGTTATATTGATTTTATCGATGTCGAATTTGATAAATTCTTGGCATCAGTGATCACAACATATACAAAATACCTATATTAGACGTATTTAGTCATGAACCAGACGTCTCAAAGTTATAATTAAATTATAATGTTCACGCAGATATAGCAGAATATAATATATACATATATTAGACTTAATGTGTTAAAATCTTGAAGTATTAAATTTCAGAAATTTTAACTTATCGTGGGCCGAGAAAGGTTGTACGTCAAAGTATCTTATTTTACAGAAGAGCATTTTTAAGGTTTGTTCAAAGACATAAAACATTTTTGTTTTATATATCTCATTCATTATAACTCGTATCCAACTAATTTCTAGTTTACAACATGCGCCATTTAAAACTTATAAGGAATTTTTGGAAAAAATTTCGAAAAAAAAACAACAATGCATTCTCCAAAGTTGTGTTTGATCGCAATTATTGTGGTGCCACATACTTGGCGCATATTGGTGCGAAGTTATTATTAATATTTAATCGAGCATTTACAGTGATATTGAAATTATAGTCTAAAAAAAAATCAGTAAAAATTATAATTTTGAGTATTATTTTAAATTAGTTGAACAATAGTATCACGAATAAATAAATAAATAAAATTACGAGTATACCTATATTATAGGTACCCTAAAATAAAATTTGAAGCCAAATACGTCACCCGCAAGACATATAGGAATTTTGTATTCTTTACACAAGGTCCAAGTTTGTGTATTGGAGATGAGACTTTAGATTTACAATTTATTTTTGCGCTTTTATCCCACTACGGATAGGTATTACTAAAGCGCCAAAAAAATTCGTTATGCGCTTTTGAGTTATCGAAAGAAAAAAAAGGTCGACTGGTTGTGCTTTCGGGTTTCACCGCAACAAAGTTTCGTTGGATTTAGATGCTTAGAGTGCGATATACTTACATAATATGAAAGATATTTACGGTTATCGTTTGTTACAGTTTAGATATATTATATTGATATGAGATATTATAATACGATTTAGTCGATGGCTTAAGATTTTTAAAATGTTCTCGATGTCCATCACTATGTATCGGGACTTAAAACTTCGTGTAGGTTGTTTTACAGGTGCACAACATAAAACAATATCATAACGAAATTTTAGCACGTTCGCGCCTGACTGCTCGATCACGCGGACGGTCGCTGTATAGGTTGGGTGCAGTTCGTGCAGGGTTGATGTAGTGGGCGACGTGCGGTTGGGTTAGGCGATGCGTATGGGGGTGTATACAACCAACCACCAAGGGATGGAATATATAATATATATTAGTAATAATATTATGTTCGTATAATATGCTGTAAGTTGCAGAAACGAGTTCACACTAAAATGCGTCTAGAAAACGATTTATAGAGGACGCGTCCGCGCTAGTAAATGCGATTACACATTAAGCGTGCCCACCTGTTCGATGCATAATGTGATAATAACAGTCTTAGTTTTGGCCGGAAAATTGGATCTTACCAGCTATCTACATAATACTGCAATGCTGCGTGAAATGTCGCTGACGGTGGAGTAAGTCCGCTGAACTTGGGTAGGCGTGATAAAAGACGTGAATTCTCTCGGGAGTCGTCAACTACGGAAGAGGAGGGAGGGTAGACGAGGTAAGTATGAAAAAAAAAATTATTATTATTATAAATAAATCGCCGAGCACAATCGCTGCACAAAATAATATATCGCACGCCGCAATAATAACCGTCAGCGGGCCCGTTGAAACGGACGAGAATGAATTTATCAGGTATATATTATTATGGTCCGATGTAATCGAGTTTAGTGTTTTTATTTTTTTCCGGATGAATTATTACGCCAATTGCCAGTGATATTTATATATATATATATCACACCGCAGAGGACAACTGCGGAAGCGGTTTTTTCGACCCCTCCAAACGACCGAACGTGTGTACCGACGAGCGTACAAAAATTAATATTTCGACAATAATTCGTTTAAATTTTCTTTCCCGATATAGGCCGGAACGGTTCCGCATTTCCGCATGACCGTGGTCGCACGAGCGGCGTCTGTAGGCTGGTGTATCGCGGGTAGGTACTCGTTACATAGATTTAAACAAACAAACAAAACGAAAATTAAAAAAAAAATCAACATCAAAACAGCAGTCATTGTACTCGGCGGTCGCTTACGCATGGACGAACGATAAAAGCGCAACGATGCAGTTTTCGAATGACGGCGTGTTATTTCGAATTTCTGTGCCGCGGCGCGACGACAATAACGCGGAAATGCATAGGAAATGAAGTGATGGTAGTGCATCAGCTGCACGGGTTCAACACGCGCGCCCTTCAGCTGCAGCCAGCCGGATGTCCGTGTTATTATTATTACGCTCTCCTCGGAATGGACGAATATTAAACTTTATTAATTTATTACTATGAACCATATCGTTCCTAACTTAATATCTATCGATAATGAGTGGGAGGTCTGAAACATGAAGCCACTGACAATTTTAGTGTCCTTATATTATTTACGTATATGATATGTATAAACACAGTTATAAATTAATTTACGGTTTTAGACAGCGTTTAATGGTTTCTACAATTATTGTTAAGAAATATTATACTTGAAATATTTTGCGTGTTGTCAAAAATAATTAGACACTTAGATTATTTACGGCCGATAAAATGAGTACAGTGACTATATGTATAATATACACGAAACAAATTTGCGACATTTTATTTGCATTTGCTTTTGAAAACTCGATTAGTGTCGTGTTACAATAATTAATTATTATCATAACCGTTTCAGTTGACTGTTAATTTTTTTAATTTATTGTAAAATTGACGTGGAAAAATATTATTTTATTAGACGCTTCAAATCTCTTTTGTATGAGATGTCAGTGCCAAAACACACGATGACAACAATACTCGATGAGCGTAAAATTCTGGATCAGTTTTTTTTTCACATTTTAAAAAGTTTCAAACATTTTAAATTAAAATTCCGTTTTCTTGTTTTCTTTTTTTTTTTCTGTGATGGTTTCTACGAATTTGGTTTCTTCTTGCTTACAATAAACACGCATCTGGTCATGACGGACGACGGTAACCCTGAATAATCGGCTGGAGACCTCCATAGGGTTCGACACTAGATCGTGTTAGACACACGGACTTAAACTCACTTGTATTTCAGTGTTATTGTGACATGAGAAATTATCTATAAAATCAATATAGTCTCGAAAAATGTTGATCGTCCTGTATGTTATGATACTCGAGACGAGATTGGCGAATTTAAGTAAAAAATATTGATAGCAATACAATAATAAGTATTGAAAGTCTTGCTTGCAATCACATCATTTGATTGTACAAGGCAGACAACTTGTCGAAGCCTTTTTACACTGCAGCTGGCCTGTAGCATGCGGTACGAAGGTTTTCGCGGTTTTCAAGTAATTTTGATCGTGAATATGTCTGATATCATATTGACGACTTTAGACCTGGATACGTCACTGTGATCATATTATTAAGTGAACTTTGTTATTCATATTTTGCGCGGCGTAAATCTAAGTTTTAGATTCTGAGCGGAGCGAGGAATGTATTGATTTCACCATGATGTGTGTTTTTAAAAAAAAAATTTTGTGTCACTCATCACGTTTTGGGGCAGTCAAAGTAAGTGCTTCAATTTTCAACTTCAGTACCTACTTCGTTTGATCAGAAAGTGAATCTAGTTGGTACTTTGAGGGGTCAAAAGTAAAAAATTCTCAATATTTTTTTAAATAATCGTGATAAACAAATTAAAAATCAAGGGAAAAACGGGAAATTTTACGCACAATCAGTTTTCGACAAAATCGATTTTGGTTTTTGATATAACTTTTAAACAAATGGCCATAGATATATGAAATTTTTACCGAATGTTTATATAAGTATATTTTATCCATCACCTTGCAATTTTCAAAAAATCTCGACTCAAGTTGAACTATTTATAGACATATGCAATTTTCGATCATTATTAGTTTTTTTTAAATTAATATCGATAAAAATTTATTTGTTAGGTAGAAAAGCTTGATTTTAAAATTTAATAAATTTCTTACAAGTTTATCAACTTTTATCATAAAATAAATATCCACCAGAAAGTCAAATTAAGTTTTTATGATCGTTTGAAATTTAAATTTTTACAACATTGAGTTTTCACTAGCGATCTTCTATTTTCGTGTAACTCTAAAACAAATGACCGCAGATACTTGAATTTTTCACTGAATGTTTATATAAGCATTTTCTATATTTGATAAGATTTTCAAATTATTTTGATTGGTTTTGAGCTGTTTACTGACATTTTAATTTTTCAACTTTTTAGGTTTTTTTTTATATTAATGTCAATAAAATTTTAGTGGTTTGGTCAAAAAGCTTCAAAATTTAATAAAAGGCTTTCAACATATTTTTTCAATAGCAGTTGAAAAATATTAAAAATAAATTTACGATTTTGTTTATACACATTTAAAGTTCAAATTTTTACTAAATAGTCAATACGTGAAAATTACGGCAATGTTCAAATTATCTTAGATAGAAAATTTAATTCAAGATTCCTTGTAAGTTTGTCTACTTTTATCAAAAAAAAAAAAAAAAACGCTCAGAATCGTTTTTCGTATATAATGATATACGAGAAAATCATTGGATTTAAATTTAATTCTATGCATTACAGTAACCCACTTATAACCTACTGTATAGTAGATCGATATCCACTTTCCCATTTTTTAATTATTGCGCATTATCGTCGACATTAATTTATTTGCATTGTTATCATTACAATAAGTCGCGCACACATAATAATAATATAATTACGTTACAGTTATAGATATGCGCTTATCACACATGTTAAACGTGTGTGTGTAGTTACACTTGACCTACTTTATGAAAACTTATCCGCGCTCCAATTATTATGCGCATCATCTAGACTTTTGTATTGATTTTTATCATCCGAAATTAATAACGCTGATATCCTCTCAGAAAAAATAATATTATTCATTTAATTTATGTACACATTAGGCGTATAGCGAGGCGCATGTGTGCAATACATTTACGTGCTCGTGAAATTATTTTACTCCTGAGCATGTTACAACATTATTATTGAACGCTGGATATAGAATGTAATTTTTATCTAATATTATAGCACGCAATACGTTCGGAAATAATAATAATATAATATACATCTGTATATACGCGTGGGTAATCTTAAAACGCGGGAAAAGACCATTTCAATTTGTGCGGTCTAATTTAAAAGTGTATATTATATTATACGAAATAAATTATTTAATGTATACGTAATATGGCTATAATTGAACAATGGAAACAACGATATTGGTGTTTTTTTAAAAAGAATTGCGGTTTAGTATTCCATCCGTAAACAATTATGGACATTACCAATATACCTACAAATATACGATCTGCATAATATCGTGTTTGTTTTTCAATGGAAATATGTTAAACGAATGTGCGTTGTGCTTATAATTGGATAAATATAAATGAATAAAAATAAAAATAAAACACCACAACTGCATAATATAACTCGTGGCGTACGCGTGCTTGCTTATAATATGTATTCCTATATAGTGAAACCTCCCTTAACGGACACCTCTGAATAGCGGAAAATTTTACGGTCCCGTGAGTGTCCGCTATTTAGAGGTCCGCTGTTTTATCGCGTGGAATCATCGATTTATTAAATTTTATAATCTGCAATGATACAGTTAAAAAATATGAGAATATTAAAATATTATGTAATTATTATGATGAGCCCTCTCCCCACCACAATATTAAATTTCTGTATACAACACTGCAGGTTGTCGAAACAATGAAAATGCGCAATATTGTAGTAAAATGTACTAGGTACCTGCTTATACAGCTTCAATTTTATGTAGTTTATGCATAATAATAATAATAATACGCACTTATGCATAGCGTAGGATCGTGCCTAACACTAAAAATTTACGTTCAGAAATAAATTCAAGAAAGTTTGACGAAAATAATTTACAACGTCAAACACAAATCGGTGCCTATATATTTCAAAGCGGAGCGTGCGAGCAAGTCTCATCGCTCTCCATTAATAATAATAATAATAATAATAAAAAATATCCCGTCGAGGTAATGGCTTTTCGCGGAAATAAGAGCGTATTATTAATTCGCGTTAAAAGTTTCCGAACAAATTATTATTATTATATTATTATTGCTTTGTTTATAGCGCGCGAACGTCGTTAAAATATTATAAGTCATAACAATATTATATTAGACGGTAGTTGTGGACATGGACAGGAAGCGTACGGTGTAGGTACACAATAAATCATTTTTGGACTATGGAAAAATCGTAATATTATAGGAATATTCGAATATTATGCGAAAGGCTATATCGACATCGATTTCGAATTCGACGAATATCGTTAAAAATCAAAAACTCTATGAACATCGACGTTATGTTATTTAATGGTGGTAGCCGGTCGGTTATATACTATCGATTTCGTCGATTGCGTATCGGTAAATAGAAGTATATGTAATTTATATATTTATTAATTCTATCTTCGCCTAATTATTCGGATGGTCTCTAAAAAATTATTATTATTTTTCGGTTGTAATATTTTGGTTTTGTTTTGTTGGCGTCGCCATTTACATAATACATCATATTTAGTCTACAACGAAGGCGTCCAAATAGACAACGCGTGAAACAAAGCTTCTTATAGTTATCCATGGGAACACTCCCATGTAATGGATAGTGTCCGCTATCAAGAGGTGTCCTGATGTTAATGCGTATATATTATTGTTACGTGTACCTATAAATAGGCATAATATATCAATTCCAAGCAGTTAGGTCCGTCGTTGAAACGAACGATTCACAAACGAAAAACATTCGTATTTTGTCAACTTACATGAAATTTTCTCGGTTTAAAGCCGAATATTTACAGTAATAATAAATCGGCTAATTATTTTCTTTCCGAGGACTATGTCCGATGATGATCGGCGATCACTGGTGCGATACTGTACCGTTGCGCTGCAATAATAAAACAATTTATCGAGGTCGCTGGTTGATATTGCACAGGCGCCTGTCCTCAGAATCGCACGCGATAGGGTCGCGGGCGATGATCGTCTTCGGTCGCGATTTCCGAATTTTTTTGTCGTCCACCTCATCAGGAACTGCTCAGGTTCACCCCATCACGACTGAAAACAGGTAGCGACTATTATGTTTTATGTATATATATATATTATAGTATATACGCGTATGGGTGCCACCTCCGTCGTCACCGCCGCCACCTCTGCCATAACGTATATAATTATACATATACATTACATTATTATTATTATTATACCTACGCGAGCAGAATTCGGATTAGTGCCAACGCGCAGCGTCGACGGCGGAATTTGGACGGTCTCCAGTTTTCCGGAAATGGGCCCAAAGCCAAGTTTCAGTTTCCCAGTGAGGAGAACTTTCTTATATATATATATATATATATATATATATATGTATGTATATAATATAAATATCTGCACGAACGATCGTTTTCTCCTCCCCCCCCCCATCCCCATCACCTATTCCCGTCGTCATCTACGGCATATCGATGCTTGTATATAATGTAGTTCGCCGGGTGTCTCGCAGAACACCCGATAGGCAGGCCTATTGAAAACTCAGAGGAGCTCAGATTGTCCTTCACTACCTCCACGCGTATCGTCGGCGTATAATATAATAATTGCCATGATGGATTGAACTCGTCGTGTGTTATGTTGCTGGTCCTTACCGCTAGCCGTTCGCCGACACCTCCCCGTCGGAGCCGCGGGTTTTTGGAACGCGACTCACCTACAGTGCCTGTGATGGACAGTCGAATGAATGAATGACCGAATCATAACGACCAATGAATATTATCCAAAACAGGCGATTACATTAAATACGAATCGGTCTCGATACCAAACGCAGGTCCGATAACGTTGCTGTATGTATACACAGTGAAGCCTCCTTTAACGGACACCTCTAAATAGCGGACACCTCCAAATAGTATAAATTTTTTTGGTAACGGGGATATTTTCACTATTTTTATGCAGGAATACCTCTAAATACCGGACACTTTTATGGTAATTTCATTTTGATTTTGACAATTCTAAAATATAGAATAATCGTGGAATGTCTTTCTAAGTATCTATCTATCTAGGTATTATAGTTTATAGTTAATCTTATCTGTTGTCCATTATCGTGTCGATTAAAACATTTTTCTAGTTTATGTTCTGTGATGTTTCCTACATTATACTATTTCCTACTCGTATTTAGTTGTGCTTGTGATTCCATTACATACGAACGTATTCGCAAACGTAGTATTGTCTCCAACGCAGTGATTTAGAAATTGCCTTGATACATGAGATTACTATGCATCAAGGTCTAAACAAGTTAGAGTTACTGAATTTTTAATATAATTTTAAATAAGAATATGCACAAATAATGTTTGCATTAAAATAATAGAAATATGGAAATATCATTGATTATAATTATTATATAAATGATAAAATATGTTGCAAATATGTAATTATTAATTTATCCGAGTTATTTTCGAGCAAGCAATACGACCCGTCATAAAGTTATGAAAACTATAAATAAATTAAACATTTATCTGTTCATATCACTAAACTTCAACTCATTCCAAAATTATTGTAATTTCTTCCTTGTTAACTCATAGCTATAAGTATATTATATTGTATACAGCATTTTTAATAATATTATTATGTATGTGATTGGGCCTGGCCCAGAAGGATCCATGGTACTGGGCCTGTAACTACCTACCGAGTTACAGTTTCAATTGTTGCTGAAATATGGATATAATTATTCTGAATTTTTCGTCGGCCAATAAAATACAGTTGAAACTTTTCTGTATTTATATTAAAAAAATTTAAATAAGAATTCGTATTTAATTAAATCTTATTACCATACAGATCGATAGGCTTCAAATATATCACAATAGTTTTCAAACATGTACTTGTCAGCGTCGTAGACATAACTACGTCTCTGTACGATAGTTCCTTTTTATCTTTTAATAAACTAAGTGCAACGGGATAATATCGTCGAGATAAATCGCGAAGGCCACAACTCCTGCAAAGTGGAAAATTTTTTAATAGAGAAAAAAACGTTCCTACCATTTCATAGGCTTAACTCAGTAATTCACAAAAGTCGTATCTCCATTATTTATAACAATAATAATATGGAGATACGACTTTTTCAAGGTCTTAAGACTAATCGACGAAGGTATGACGTTCCAACTATCGATTTCGATTTCGATTTTAAATATTTTAAATATTTTCTAAAATTTTAATGCTCACTTTCAAATATTTATTGTTTTTGATTTATACTATTTCTATTTAAATTTTGTCACGGCGTAGAATAGAAAAAAAGCAAATAAATTTTTTAACCTGCAACGACTGGTATTTTCTAATAAACAGGTATTATTTGGTGTAAATGTGACAAGCGCATTTCTAATATCTCTTTATTTTCTACTAGAAAGATATTATTTTTTTTTAAAACCACGATACTATCATATTGAACAAAACAAAATATTTGATTCCACACCTTATCGGGCGTTTCCGTTTTGCGTGCGGATTAACCATGATGTATATAGGCAATCATTAAATTAAAGGACACCGTGGGATATCGACTCGGTAGTAATTACTACGGTGAAGAAAATATAAATTTAAGACCAGTGTGACTATACAGTATACAGAGAGAATCGCGCGATTAAAGTTTTTTCATTTCCCGTCCGTTTAATCATCGAAGCTTATCCGCGATAGGCGCAGCACTATAAACTGCCGCGCTAAACGACATCGGATCGCCTCCGTTTCCGGTGTTCGCAATAATGTATACAAACAACAATACCATTGACGACGACGACGACGAAGACGGTGATTATAATAATATTTTATTTTTATTCCGGCGGCGGCGGATGATGAGATAGCGCTCGGCGACTCAGAAAAACAGTTGTTAAAATTGAATCGGCGAAACGTGCCCTTTATATAATGTGTAGGTTTAATTTCATAATACGTTATCATACCTATTCGACCAATTAAAGTCGCCCATAGATTTTCGGCGGCAGTAAACGGTGTGTTTAAATGCCAGAGAGACACACACACACACACACACACATGTTGATTATAAACTCGCCTTTGCAGGATCGTTGTACCCGCCCTTGCACCGTACCAAAAGGAATGGTAGCAATTTCAATAAACCTCGCACTCGGAATACAAATTCGTGAGACATTTAGAAACTAATTTAAAACGAATACCATGCGACGATGTTAAAATGTATTATCGCACGCTGCAGGGACATCGGCGGACAAATGACGGACGGCATTTCGGTGGATGATGCGACACATAATATATTACTGCGACTACGTCACTGTAGCACAAATCAAAGTATAGAGTTTGTCCGAGTGAAAATAGTAATATAAATGGCGGTGACAATAATACGAGTCGTAAAACACCGCCGCTGTCAGCGCGGTGGAAATAAAAAACGATTTTCATAAAATGCACACCACTACAATATTATTATTATTGCAGCACAACAGTACAAAAAAATTAATATAAATTATCATATTTAAATTAAAATCTGTTAACAGTTTATTCCGTATAGGTACCCAACAGCACGCCGTCTATAATATTAATTATCATATTTTAGTAAATTACAATTAAATAAAATTAATAATGGTAACATATTAAAATTAAAATTATCTCATAAAGCAATGCTTGTGGTGGCATAGTTGAGTTATTATAATAAAACTTACATATCACATTTTATACATTTTTAAAAAAATTGTCGACCTTCTTGTTTGAATAAAAACTAAAAATATCCTTTTAAAATATAATGGCATTTCATTAAAATTATATGGACCTAGATAGTCTAAAAAATTATTATTATTCTTTTATAATATTATTATAATAATAATAAGGATCATAGATTTATGAAATTAGGACACTACAAATGGATTTCGAGACTAATGCAATAAGAATTTATATCATGTATTTTTTTTTTAAATTTTTTTTTTGTAGTGTGATTCTTTATCAAACAAAGCTACAAAACGTATTTTATTTTTCATGATTACCAACACTTAACTCAGTATGCGACCGCAACAATATAATGTACAAACGACGAAAGACCCGAGAGCGATTAACCAGAATGAAAACTTTCGAACTTCAGACGTGAGAACAAAATTGTTCTCGACATAAAATGAAAATCTGTACGATAATTCTTTGAATTTAAAACGAACGGCGAGAATAAAACCAAATCAGTGGCTTGGCGTCGCGCGGTGGCCGCAATCAATCACAACACACACGTGTCCAAAAACCAACCGCATCCTACTCCACATCAACATTACACCTGCTAAAAAACCCCCCAAAAAAACGAATGACCAAAACGGTGGGGCTTGATATCAATAAAAAAAAAAACTTAACCAAACAAAAATAAAATCTTCATGAAGTCATACAATAATAATGTGAATCTGTAACTTATTACGACATAAAAACTCATATTAAAAACAAAATTCAAATAAAATGACAAATGCACTGGTCGATACGACTGACCAAACTCAGGGAAATAAAAAACACAGTTTTAAACTGGCAAGACCCGAATCTCAGCAGGAGAGAAAAAATTATAATCAATCGTCACACAAATCTGACTCACAAGTTCCTTATGGCCAAAGAGGAGCTTCTCAATGCATAGTCTGTGGAGTTATTAATTCGGTATGCGCAGTATGAATTATTATAGATTTTTAAATGAAACTAACTCAAAAAAATATTATTTTTAAATATATTCCTATACAGAGCATTTTACACTACGTAGACCTAACCGAATCTACCCTAACCTACACGTACCTAAATCGGTTGTAAACTATTGGAGGATATTATAATAATATATTTGTGTACTCATAAATCATAATATTATATTATTATAGACTCGCGCTTAGTGCATTGAGATTGCAATGCACTTTTTTAATGTCAAAATGAAATTAGATTACCCGTAAACAAATAAACGAGGGGAAAATTAAAATAAATAAATAAAAATAAAACCGAAAATCGAAAGGTTTGGTTTTTTCACTCTTTTACATATTTTTTTTTTTTACCACCGTGACACCAAAACGGCTAAAAGCTAACGTAATAATTTGCAGTTTCGCAAATATAGTTTGCTATATACACCGGAATAATTAATTTGGATCGCGATATTTGCATATTTCACTTTGATGTAGATGATTTGTAAATTAGTTTTTGTTTGACACTTAAGTCGAGTGTTTTTGCGCGAAATCGATTTTGTTTTGCATAAAGTACACGGTGTTAATTTTCCGTCATTCGCCTGCAGGTTAGG
The DNA here is from genome assembly GCF_037042655.1 of Diuraphis noxia. Classification (NCBI taxonomy): domain Eukaryota; kingdom Metazoa; phylum Arthropoda; class Insecta; order Hemiptera; family Aphididae; genus Diuraphis; species Diuraphis noxia. The sequence continues at coordinate 8,813,323 of NW_028301713.1, read as the reverse complement.
TATACACGACAAAACTGATTTCGCTAAAAATGTTAAACGCCTCATATAATACTGTCATAATATTGTTATTGGGTGGCAGAAAAACGAATCGTACATTTCACTTTTGTACACGAACCAACGAAAATTCCATATGTATAATATAGCGGTTTCCAAAATATTTTTCACGCGGTGCCCATTTTCGGATCAAATATAGCCACGATGCTCTTCTGTGTATACCACGACAAATGAAAAACGAATTTTCGAAAAAAATTCTATACATTTTGAATTATTTATTATGAGCCCTTAGAATTGGCTCGTGGCGCACAGTTTGTGAACCACTGGTATAATATACTATTATAAGTTACCTACCTATAGAAACCGCGAACGCGTTTGCTCGGTAAATTATTTTTTCTCTATTGAATGACTATATCGATTTGGAACTCGAACAATGAACAATATCTTCATTCTTGGGTATTACCGTGTCACGGTAATATTTTGTAATTGGCAGTAGGTATCGTTCGTTTTTAGAAAAATTCAAAGTTTCTTACACATCCCTGCAAATTGCAGTGCACCAAAACGAATAAGTTTAAATTAGCAGTTTTCGCATTGCCAATTTTCGATTTCGAAATATTGTATGCAGATACTATCTGATAGAGGGACAGCAGGGCAAACATTTGGACTTGTACAACTTTTCGAAGTGGATCCAGACAAGAGCAATAACTATTGAGTTTGGAGTGTTATACGCCTGACCTATATATTACATTATGTATAACACTACAGCAATCATCGGTTCTTAGCACCAATTCCACGTGCCCTCGGGGAGAGGGTGGTCTAAAAAATGCTCCGCTCGTGTACGCGTGACCGTATTTTATTTTTTTCGTTTTCATTATGCTCGAACACTTTTTTCTCTATAAATTCAACCCCCCTCTCCCCTCTCTTCGGTCATGCGATACGCCGATCCGCTGGATGAATCCGACGATACAATATACATACATATAAGCCCACTCGTTCAATGGCCGTAGTGAGTTCCGCTTCGCGTTTTGTCTACGCCGAAAGATAAATTAAATTGAAGTGACCCTCCTCCACTCCTATCCCGGGCGCCTCCATGAGTGCCCCTCTACCCCCGAGCACGCACTATACAACTACACCATATACTCGCGTATATAAATACAAAAAAAAAAATACACATATATATATAATATATAACACGGGTCGGGCACATTTATATATTATTATACTCGCATGTGTGTATACACTGCAGCGGCGTTGGCAATGGTAGGCTCGCAAAAAATGTCGGTTTTATTATCAAAGTGTTAAATAAAAGTAGGCATATAACGAAAATCCCACACTCGGGTCCTCCGCACCCCGTCAACGTCTCCTCGATTTTTCTTCTTTTGTGCTCCAGACGGGGGTGGCGCCGCGCGACTCGTGTTGTACGCAAATATATTGAGCATGTGAATAATATCATTATGAAAGTGCCGTCGTCCTTTTCCCCATTATTATACCAAGATAGTACTTCCTAGAACCTCCCCCCCCTACCCGACTTCCGGTTTCCGAAAAACCACCGCCGGACGACCGGCACACACAGTTTAATAATATAACACCACTGGAACAGTAGGTACGTGTTGGAAACGGAATAGCTTTTCCGTCAGGCGCACGAGCATTGCTTATATCTGTTATATTATTATGATTGCGGTACGAAACACTCGCGTGCGTACGACAAGACAATACGTATAAATGATGCGTGTGTCGCGCATAAAAAACGAATACGTGTGCAGCTCCATCTACGTGTGTGTGCAGCAGGTGCACCTATATTTAATGGTATTACGTGGAATGTACGCGTGCAAGCTGGATGGACGAAACCACGCGATACTCGAACAATGCGGAATTAACCGGCAACATCCGGAAGACGAGCGTTATACGCACGACTCGGAAGCTGATATATTGTTGTATTTTAATTGTTCGACTGTGGAAAAATAATTATACAATTGTCGTCGTATTTACAACGCGGTGGCATTCGCAGTATAAAACGTACCCTTTTTCTATTCTTACCCTGAAAAAACTCTCATTTCCAATGTATATTAACCATCACAAACGCACATGTACACTCACCACTCACCACTCACCCACCACACTCTCGTGAGCGCACCGAAGTCTATCCACGTGACTTGTCGACAATTTATTCCGTTGGCGACGAAATTGGATTCAGCAGAGATTCATTGCACGCGGTCGGGTGACCATAAGGTTCCACTTTCATATTCATAACACGACTTAAGAAAAGAGATACGTCTCGAAAAACGTAATAGAAAAATTGATTTCGTACAAAAACACGTTCAACATCGGTGCAACTAGACATTTGGACAAGGGGGTGCTTAAACTACAGGTTTGTTTTGTGACTTGATGGGACCTAACTTTTTAAATTATTTTTACAGCGCGCTAGTTTTGACTTATTGGGTGCTTCAGACACAAAGCACTCTCCCTACAATTAAGCTTGACAAATTTTTTTAACCACTGACTTGATACACGCTATATGACCGTTTAAGTACGAATTTCGTTAATCTATATTTTAGAAATTTTTTTTTAGTTAAAGTATATTTCACATTAAAAAAAAAATTTTTCTATGTATTGTATAGAACAATATATTGTTTTTCTATACAATTCCCAATTGTACGTATAGAATAGTTTATGAAATACAATTATTTTGATATTGAAAAATTAAGAAAAAAAAGCGGAAAAGTGGGTATCGCTCTGCTGTACATTGGGGGTGGGGTGGACCTCTGACTAAGGTAGGTTAAATTTGAATCCAATGATAGGTATCATTGTATACGAAAAACGATTCTGAACGGAGACGATATATCTGTCTAGGATATATTATAGATTATTAAAAATTTTCAAATCTTAGATTTAAAAAGAAATTTTTTTATGAATTTCTAGCTTAAAATAATTTGAGAATTTTCGTGATTTTTACGTATGTTGTCAAAATTAAAATTTAAATGCTTATAAAAAAAATTTGTGAGTATATATTTATTTTATTTTTCAACTTCTATTGTTAAAATATGTTGAGAGCCTTGTATTAAATTTTCAAATCTTAGATATAAAAGGAAACACTTTTATGAATTTCTATCTAAGATAATTTGAAAATTGCCGTAATTTTTACGTATTAAGTCAATATTTGAACTTCAAATGCTAATACAAAAAAATTGTGCCTATGTATTTTTATAGTAAGTTTTTTAATCACTATAAGAATAACTTATGAGGAACTTTGAATTAAATTTTCAAGTATTTTGATAGGGCCAATATCACTAGCATAAACATTTGGTGAAAATTTCAAGTATTTACAGTGATTATTTTTTGAATTACAACTATATAAAAAAAATCGATTTGGTCGAAAACTGGTTTTGCGTAAAAATTCCCGTTTTTCTGTCATTTTTTTTTGTTTTTCTCGATTTTTTTGAAAACTGTTGGAAAATGTTTACTTTTTACCTGTATAATGCACCAAGGATATTCACTTTTACATCGGAAACCACCCCCAAAGTTTGAAATTGAAGCATTATTTCGACTAGTTATGCTGTACACAAACACACAAAAAAAAAACACATCATTGTAAAATAAATACATTCATCACTTTTTTCAGAATGTAAAAGCAAAATATTACACCTAGTTTAATTAATAATTCTTTCTTGTATAATTATTTATTTATTTATCGATGTAAATTACTTTAATTTGTTGCAAATATCGTAATTAATTTACGCTTACCAATTATTATATATGTTATGTCTTCTATTATATTATCAATAAAGTTTGATGACCCTGTATGGCTGTAGGTATGTCATAGTAACACTTTAAAATAATAATTTAAAAAAAGATATTGAAAAATATTGAAGATATTCAGAAATAATAATACAGATAATGCTTGAAATAATAATATTGTTCTTATATAAACTTCCTAACTCTTGCTCAGTTTTCACAGCCGAATCAATAGCCATTTTAAAAGTACTCGAGATAATATCCGATCATCACCTACAAGACACCATTATTTTCACCGACTCCCTTAGTGCGATCAACAATATAAAAACACATATAATCCTCAGACATTGGCCTACATATTCAGAACGAAATCTACACCTTACAATACCACAATAACATCAAAATCAAACTCTTTTGGATCCCCAGACATTCCAACATAAAAGAAAATGAACTTGCTGATCTCGCAGCCAAAAATGCTATCACATCACCTCTATCATCGTCCATAAAAATCTTTTCTTCCGGTCGCATACGAATACTTATAATAAAGGAATGTCAACAAAGATGGCATCAAAATTGGACACAAATCTACACAAAATTAAACCACATAAAACATAACACTGACAATTGGACATCTCCCCCTTCGAAATCCATAGAAAATTCGAAGTAATAATAACCAGACTGAGAACAGGACACACAAAAATCTCCAACAGTTTTCTAATGTCCAGGGAAGAACCTCCAATATGCACAACCTGCGGTGTTCAAGTAACCATCAAACACATTCCCACTGATTGCCGAACATATCTCAATACCCGAACAAGCTTCAACCTGCCCGAATCATCACTTTCAGAAATATTAAACAACCATCCTCAATCCATTACCAACATCTTACAATTCATCACAGCCGCCAATCTTCTAACCAAAATTTAGTATAATTTAGATATAGATACAATTCGTGTAATTTTTTCTTTTTTATATATATTTCTCACTGTAAACCCAACGACCAATGTTGCCGAAGGTATCATTAATAAAAAAAAAAAAAAATAATAATAATAATAATATTGTGTCATACATTTTGGACAAAGTATAAAAGATCTGATAACCATTTCAGTACAACTGGATAAAGATATGAACATACACAAACAATAGACAAAAACGTGCATAAATTATACTGAAGCTTGTTAAATATTTAAAGACAATGTATTTAAGTTAGTAATAGATTGTATATTCGAAACGCAAAACACCTACTTTTTATCATTGAAAAATGATTAAAAAATTTTAATGAAATAAAATATTATAATGATAATAATATATGGACGCACAGAACAGTGGCGAGATCGACATGGAATGACAAAACTGTTGTGGTACTATCTGGCTACGGGTGTCGTCGTTATTAATTTATTATTTTTAATTATTACAAAACGTACAAAACACAATAGATAACCGATTTAATCGTCAAAAATGACACAAACTAGATATCCTAAAATGTATACAATCGACGTGTGTCGTTTTAATCTGATTAGTATAGAACGTACTACCTAGTTATTTTAAAAATTAAAAACATTATTCGTAGTTTACGCCACTTATTCACTAACATAACAAAACTACTATCGTACATTTTTTCACGATTTCATACGATGTCATGCGAGTCCTTACCGTCGACCCGGAGACAGTCGACAGACTCAGAAATATTTAATAAACTAACCTAACAATAAAAACACTTAACCCGGATTGTCTCAGTGTAACTGCACTAGGCACTGCAACACACATCAGGAAGGTGAGTTGACCTCTTATACAATATGTTATGACATTAATTAGAAAAAAAAAATACGATATGTATGTTACGATGATGGGCCCGAAGTACCACCGTACTTAAAAAAAAAGCTAAAATTTAAAAGGCCGTATCCATTTTCCTCCAAAAACGAGATACCGTTTTCCTCCACTGACCATTTTCCTCCAATAAAATATAATAAAGTAGGTAATATAAATAATTTATTTATAGCATAGAAAAAAAATATTTTTGTCAGGTCATTATGCTTAATATAAATAAAATAATAAAATAGTTAATAGGTACCTATAAATAATTTATACATAGCAAAAAAAAAAAAAAATTATCTTTATTAGATAGCCGATACCAGAGTGTAATCATTAACCGATAAGCGCAAAATGTGATCCTAGCTTTACTCTATATTTATAAAACAGAACGCAATACACTAATACTACAACAAAAATATTTGCTAAAATATTGGAGGAAAATAGACACAACTTTAGTCGAAAATAATGTGGAGGAAAATGGTCATTGGAGGAAAATGGTATCTCGTTTTTGGAGGAAAATGGAACCGCCCATTTAAAATATAAGAAGTGTGGGTACTAATATTGAAATAAATAATATTGACGATAACAATGTTGTTGATAATAATAATATAATCACCTGACTCCTCAGCGGCTTCATCACCGCAATCAAAATTGGTCTCGACCAACAGTGCTGCAACTCAACGGTGGTCAAAGTCGGCCCACTGATTCCACACAGCGAGCATCAACACCTCGAGTGTCAACCGAGGACTGTAGACAATCGAAAGCCGCAATCATCACACACTCTCGACAGACGACTGATTACGTCGACAAAAATAATTGTCGATACCTACAATAAATTAACTTACTATAAAAAAATATATTATGGTTTGAATTTGAAGGCGAATGCCTTCTTTTTTTTTTAGATAAGAAGTATTCTAATTTAATTTCTAAGATAATGAGTGTTCATTTTTTTACTTATAAATGCGTTAGGTGCTGCTTTCTCTTTTTTAAATTTGTAAGTGTTTTATTATCAGTTATCCTAATAGTTTTCTATCCATATCAACGGAGAAACAAATCGATAAAAGCTTGCGAAGACGATGTATCGTCGATGTTATGTTTAAAATTAGTTTTAATTGGATTTATCATTCATGATATCGATAAAATGTTTGCTACGATAAGTTAATTTATTATTTTTAAAAAGCACACATACTCCACTTGTCTTCTTTTTTTTTCAATACACACTTGATTGTAGTTAAATCAATTGGAATCTATTAAATTTTTTACTTACTTATGTAATTGCTTTTTATATAAATTAAATGCATTATTTAGTATTTTTTCGCATTTTAAGTACTTTTTGTAATTGATTAAATTCAAATCCGAACCCTAATTATTGTTATGTCGACTCTCGTCCCGATTTGAACGCAAAGTGCCCTCTCGACAGTGTGCGCTAGAATTCACATACAAATTCAACCACGTGCGCATATTATAATATATTACCTACTAAACAAGTGAAACATTATTTTGGATTTTGTCAAAAGGTAAACGTGTTATTATATTAATGACGTGTACGAAATATAATATTGAACAATATTTGTAGTCGAATACCGCGACCGTAAAATCGGTCACAAAGACAACGTCGACGACGACGATACATAAAAATATTATTATTACATTGCCTTGTCACGCGTTTATACTGTTAAACATTTTACATTGTTTATAATATCACAATACTGCAATTATCTACACACATGTCTACCCATAAAATATATAATAATAATCATTACACGGGCGTATTATATATAGCTATACTATATTATGATCAAAATATAAAACATAATTTAATCGTATATATTATGCTTTGTGGTTGTACCGGATTGTGTCTGGCGTATACATCAAGCGCAATAAATAAATAGGTGATAAAGTGAATAATGTTTGTTTACGCCGTTCGAAACGGTAAATTTGTAATCAAACGGCGTATTTACGACCCTTTGATCCAATAGATGTGCGGGATATCGGCTATAATACGCGTATTATTACATCGAAGTAAAATTGAATCACTGGCCGTGAAATAAATAAAAAACTTGTAAATCGTGTACGGGTTATAGAGTATCGACATTTAGGTGTCGACTACGGATATAAAAAACTAAAAAAGACGATGAAAATGACATTTAATCGATTCGATTCGTGAACGAATGAGTATTTATTGTGTTCCTTAAAATATAATATATTATGTATAGCTGACATATAGGTAGGTATTGGGACTCAGAGATAGAAGTTACGTAAATATTAATTTGATACTTTTTCAACACGCTACTACTTTTTCTCTAAACGAGAATCGATTTTTCGGCAAAACCGATCGTAATGGATATTTTTCGGTCGGTAGGTTAGGTTAGATAGGTACACACAGTGCTTGCTCACATAAAAGTTCAACAACTATGACACTTTTCCGATCGAAAATTTCAAATAATTCAACAAACGATTTAGGATTTACACTAACACCAAACCTATGCCTATGATATTATATTCAGACAACCTATGGTAAGGCTTTTAAACTGCTATAGGTTTCATAAATCGTATCTCTGCAGATTTTCGCTTGCTCGCTCCGTCAAATTGCTTCTACTATCGTAACATGATCGAAAGGCTCCAGAGAAAATGTATTCACGTTGCTTAAAAGTTAAACGATTAAACAGAAAGCCAACGTCTTTTTTCTTCATCATGTCTAGCCAATTGTTGCCACACAGCAAATTTATCTTTGTTGTCTCATTGACTTTCCTCTAAAACTGACAACTCCAAATCACTATCCCGTGCTTCTTTCAATGTATACACAATCATATTACATATTTTGTTCAATTATTATGCTTAAACTACTAGATATCTCAACTCTCCGATCATCCGTCTTGACCGGATTGCCAATACCGATCCTTCTTCCACTCTCCAAAATTTGAGCATAGTTTTTGAAAAGCGTTTTATTATTGTCAGATAAGTGCTGCGTACTATAAAATAAAAAATAAAAAACAACAAATTGCGTAAAGCAAACATTTTTCGCCAGAAATGAGAGTATACGTAATCGCTGTACATACTTCGTGTTCGTATTATTTGATTGCGGCTTGAAACGCAATATTGGATTTGATTAAAAATAATATATATATAATTATATACGGATCCCTGCAGACTAGTGCATAATATATATAATACATTATGTTATTATTTTCACCGCAATCGCCCCGATATCGATAATAATATGTACAATGTCACACGCCTTTCGGGAACAGAGATGCATTTAATACGAATTCGCTTTTTACATTCGTTTTATACGTAAAAAAAAATTGCACGGGACGTTTGCTTCGACAGAAATAACATGATAAAAATAATTCAAATTATATGAAGCGTGCGTATACCATGTATATAATATGTCGTGATATTAATATATTATATTTCTGCATGAACGTGACGCGGCCACATGTATATCGTAGTCGAGGGGGGAGGGGCTTGAAAATGACGTTTCCACGTGGAATTATTTTTTGACGAAACGACGATGACGAGTGTTTGACAACTACTGATCGAGATATTATTTTTTTCCGAAAATATCGTATGCATGCGACGAATAATTTGGAACCAGCGTGCAGCGGTTACGTAGACGACCTCTTTCCGGTGAATCACAAATTTTTCAAGTTTTTTGCATTGTTGTACCTATATCATTATTATTATTATTGTTATAGGTACAGAATGAATCATAGAAAACGCTTTAATTTAAAAAAAAGTTTGCATTTCCACAGTATGCAGTTATGATACTCTTCATGACGTTTAGTACGTAGAATTTCCAGATATTAAAATTTGAAAGTATATTTAAAAACTCCAAAAAACAGATGAATTGCATCGTTTAAAGAATAAAAGAACAGAAACCATGCTCGGTGAATCATCTTGCATAATTTTATTTAATATACCTAAATTAGAATAAGTATTATTTTTTATAATAGCAGATGGTCAAATCAAAATAACTTACTATTTTTGTATTTATATTTATTTTGTATATTTTAAATCCATAGTACTTATAATTATACTAACCACATTGTGATCTGATTTACAAAATGTTAAAAATTTAATTCTATATACACATATAATACATACCTAACTTTAGATGATGAATGTCAGGAAAACTTTAAATAATAATAATATAAAAAATCTTACTTATTCGCTTCTCAATGATATTCACTCAGACATATAATATTATATTTTATTGTTTTAATAGCCCCAATGGAAACCAGAACCGATATACCGTGGTAAAGGTAAGGCTGTTTCGGTTATTCTATATTAGATGATATTTTTCTTGGCCTAAAAAAAAATCAATTTCGATCATAACACGCGACTATTGATAGTTAAAAGAGTAAAACGTAGACTTGAACGAGTAATGTGTTTAAAATCGTTGGTATTTCTTTAATTTAAATCTCAAAAAATCTAATACAATAATATCACATTACACGGACCGAAAATTAAATTTTATTTCTCCCAAAAATCGAATATAAATCACACAAAAGTTCTACCCATCAACGCGATTCGATTATACAATAAAATATCACATTACCCGACCGAAAATTAAATTTTGTTTTTCCGAAAAATTGAATAAAAACCACAAAGATTAGGAGGGGATTGTCGTCGTCGTCACGGTTCGATTTTCCATATAATATTATACGTATACGGTCGAACGTTTGCATTTCTACGTTCAAGCGTATTTTTACAGTTTATTTTTAACATAATAATCATTCTATCGTAAGTATGTACAACACAAACGTATGACGGACACTTTATTAAACTGTTATAATGTGTCTGAAATAATTATAATAAAAGAAACATCAAAATAATATTGTGTATACGGTGATAATTCTTCATCGTACCTACGTTATCAGGATAGCCGCGGAAGCATGGATGAATCGAAGCTTTTCGACAAGACGAGACGATTTCTTAGAAAAAGCTATATCATCTGCATCGCAGAATTGATAAACGAAAAAATAAAATAAACGATTTCTCCTATGTATTGCCTATGATAATTGTGTTACCTACAATAAATTGTTTATGAAATAAATCATACGTGATTTTTATTTATATATAACGTATCTTGTGTTTCCTGAAAATTACACTTTTTACTTATAGACGATTTATTACCGTAAAAGACGATAATATCTTTACGGTAACCATGCTACACCGTACGAGCCGATGACCTAAATCCACCAGCGTTAAAAATTAAATGAAATAATTTACCAAAAAATAAAATATTAACCAAACAATTGTTTATTGAGAGTTCCACGAGAAGGTTTATGTCTTCAGAATGGCAAATAATATTATTATTGTTATTATTATTGTCTTTCCGAATTTCATTGCGACCGCTCTCCACCGTAATCGTGATCCACTGAACGCCGAACAATGGCCGTGAACAAAACATATATTCTTAATTTTCTATAAACGACGTTTAGGCCATCGATTTTTGTATACGGGAAAGTGAACGAAGAAAAACTGGGCAAGCATGAGAAAATCGAAAGACGTAAGAAGTCTTCGAAGTAAAAGTATGTGCCTGTATACACCGCATCCGACCGGATATCCGTTTTTTATTTTTATTTTTTTTCAGTATAACTCAGCGAAACTTTTTCCAAACACACTACTCCTATAATTTCACGCCGAAAAAAGTGTTTGCAGATGAAAAAATAAAACCGTTACGCGTTTTCCCGTCTCACTCGGAATCCATAAAACGGAAAACGCACGGCGTAGGTTTTTTATCGAATTACATACTTTTTCGCGTACTTACTCAATACGTTCGGCAGTTTTTTATCTATCTGAATTCGAGTGCTGTTACACGCCAATATAACATAATATTGTATATGTTTAACGTACACAATTCGCAGAACGTTTGCGCGCGCATATTATCGTCGTTGGACGCGTAGGGTGATTATGTATGAGATTTCAATATTTTCAAATGCGTAACTTTATTTAATCCAAGATACGGATTCAGTGGGTTATCCTGAAGTCCTTTGTGAAAATAAATAAACGAAAAAAAAATTTACGAGCTCGCGTACCTATTACGAGTTGGCGTCAGAGTTAACGCACTTACGGATTCTGGTACGAAATTTCAATCACCTAACCTGCCGTTGGTTTCCACCGTGTAGAATGGGTCTAATGCCAACATTTTTGTTTTCTACAGAGAACAGTACAAAAAACATATTACAATAAATGTTTTAACGATTTTTGTTTATTTGTTTTTATTTTTCCACAGCCGTTACTCTCTTGTATTAACCATGGTTTGGGCACCGGTGAAGTCGGGCACACTATACTGTGCTTCGCTGTATAATATAATAAATTAAAGTGTCGTATGGTATATTATATTTTTATAGACTGCGTCGAGTGAATAGAGAAAATAAATTGTACATATTTTAATCAGCTATATACACAAACATCGTTTTAATCTATGAGTAACTGCGCTTCTGTTGAGTGATATAATATTAAACGCACAGTATATATTATAATAATATCATGTTTGAAAAAACTGTGCGAGGGCATTTAAAGTAAATAATATACTATATGCTCCACTGAATTAATTTGAAAATATATGGGAATAGTATACCTACCTATGTAATAAATAAACATTAAACATGTTGTTATTATTACGTGTGACCGTATAATATGTATGTAATAAAAATATACTATATATACGGGGTGTAACGGGAAGACCTGATAGGTTGAATAACTTTTGTTCCGATTAAAATGTAAGAAAAAAATATATATACATTATATTAATTATTAATATTAATATTATAGAAGTATTTTTGGATAGTGAATTAAAAACTTAATTTTTTTTATTGCATTGCACAAGATCAATGGCTTAATCGTGAAAAAAACGAATCAGTCATTTAAACGTTAGCATGATATGGTGTATAATATTAAAATGTAATAGATTAGCTCATGGCGATATAATTTAGATTAAGTTTTTTTAAAGAATTTTTTTCGAAATCGATACTAAAACAACAGCTTTTGCAACGTAATTTTAATTAAAAGCAAAATCTCAAGCTGTAACGCGGCGACTTAAATAGGCAATTTAGCTACACAGCTGTCGAGATTGTAATATCCCAAGAGTATTATTATACTTTGTTGCATTTTCACACACACCTTGAGATAAATTATTTTGTCCTTAAATTCTTATTCGAAAATATTATCATCATCGTCATCTTTACGATGTTTCTGAAATATTTGTGAACATTATATAAGAATTACATAAAAATAACATTATTATTTTTTTTAAGGCAGATATTTATAATAATGTGGTTACATATTATTATTATTATTATCATTGTTGGATAATTAAGTCAACAAATATTATTGTATTGACGTCTTACATAGTTATTTCAATCTATTTTTAATTCTTAGAGGACATATAAGACTTCGAACGGCCCATATTTCTCATACCCATGCCATACAGATAAAATAAATATATACGATATTCTGTATATTTTATAAATTTAAAATGTATAAATGGTAAATATTATGGGTTAGCAGCAGGGCTGATAAATACCAAAATACATAATTTCAAGTTATTTAATTAATTTTCTATTATAATAAAATCACCTTTCTAGATAAAATGATCTAGATGAGTTCATTTGTATAAATAATAATATTTAACAACGAACAAAGTGATATTTAATTTAAAATTATATCATTATAAGTAATGAATATTTAATTTTGAAAATGTTTTATTGATTTATGTACACAACAATTTTTATTAAGAAACTATGATACTCGGGTTTGTTGTGAAAGGTTCAACGAATCGAAAACAAAAATCAAATGTTGCCATGCTAAGTTCGATGAGACTAAAACTGATGTCCCCATCAGTAGTTCAAAAATTAATAAGCGGCATAAGAAAGTCCAAGTTCGCCGTGACAAGTACTCCGGGATGGCAACATAAATCAATATATGGCGTGGAAAATTCAACGAAAGTGGACATTTTCCATGCAAAGTTCGGCAAACCACCAACGGATGCCCACGTTAGCTGTACAAATATCGTCCAGCGGCAAACGAATGTATTTCACGCATAGTTTTTCGAGCTACCAACGAAAGTCCACGTTTGTTGTGGAAAGGCATAGTTTGGAAATGAAAACTGAAGACACTTCACCTGATCTTACGTCAACGCCCATCTTCATCATCTGTAAAGTAGTCGAGATCAGGTGTTATATAATCAGTTGTCGTTTTCAAATTATGCGTCGACTTTCGTAGCCGTCTCGATGAACTTTCCACGTCAAACGTGGATTTATGTCGGTGGCTTGAAGAACTTTTCATGGAAGACTGGTAGCTGGACGATTTTCGTACACCTAACGTGGATATCCTTTGACGGGCCGTTGAACTTGACGCAGCGAAATTCGAATTATGTTTGTGGCTCATCGAACTTCCATCGTCAGATGTGGACGACTTTTTTCTTCCACTCAAAGGACTTGTAACGGCTAACTTGGATTTTCGTATGCCGCTGGATGTTCGTTCAACGTCAAATGTAGACTTTCGTCGGTTGCTCGAAGAACTATGCGTGGAAGACATTCGTAGGCCGCTGGACGATCTTTGTGCGGCTAACGTGGACATCCGTTGGTGGTTTGCCGAACTTTGCATTGAAAATTTCCACTTTCGTTTGCGGCTCGTTGAATTGTCCACGTCATATGTTGATTTCTGTTGTTCTTCCGGGGTACTTGTCACGGAAAACTTGAACTTTCTTATGCCACTAGTTGATTTTTGCACTACTGACGTAGACATTCGTTTTCGCATCGTCGAACTTGGCCTCTTAAAATTTGAGTTCTGCTTGTGACTCGTCGATCTTTTTTCAACAAACGTGGATTTTTGATGACTGATAGTTGTCTGGTGTTTAGCTGGCTTATTTGGCTTATCATTCATTCTAGAAAGTATATATCACTTTATAATTAGAACATTGGATTCATTTGCTCTACATAAATATATCTAAATTTGAGTCAAAAAAATGCATAGGACAAGTTACGTCAGTTTATTTTGAAAATTTCACATCGAAAAATATTAAGTTACCTGACGTTTATATGTTTGTTTATTATTAAACAGTAATACGTATAAATTATAATACGACCAAATATTCTTATTTAGTATCCTATTATTTATTGTTTAAGTCACAAATTCCGTAAAAATAAAAAAATCTCAAGTAGAAATTAATTTTAGTAGCGTTATTCTAAAAAAATTGTGTCCTATTTAGTAATTAGCGATTCAAAATCTTACTTTGATTTCAAAGTGCTCTTTGAAGTCGAACGCGACGGAGTCGTCACTGATACCTTCTTCCCAGAACAAATTTCAGCATTGACTGTGTTCGGTACCCAATTAGTGAAAAACATGTCATCCGGGTAATAGAGACCACGAGTTGAAATATTCGTCGTCGGCTTGATCCTTGAAACTCTGTATAAAAAACAAACACGATGAAAATCAGTTAATTAATTGTATAATTGTTTTATCTTAACCATATCATTATTGTTAATATAACATGTATATGGACGCGCACGTTCGTAAATAGGAAAAAAAAGACTACTTATTATCTTACTTTTTAGCGGGTGTTTTTCGGCTGCCAGATTTAGGCAGTACCCGACGGACATCCGAATTGACAACATCTCCGACGATGGAATAATCGTAATAAGCGCAGCCGCAACGATCCAACCAAATTGAGGTGACAGAAATAAAAATCATGAAAATCTTCCAAAAAGACATATTATGATTATCAGTAAGACGTATAATATTACAACCTGTAAATGTCTGATAAACCGTTAAAGATTCTTCGGACAAGTGACAAGCGCGTTTGAAAATATATCATATAAATATAATATATAGTTATTTATCTATGTTGATTACTAAAAGCGATTGTCAGGTAAACAATATTACATAGAAACAACGATATAATATTGACTAATAACAGTAATAAATAATAATACATCATATTAACATTATACATTATATTGTATATTTAATCAATGATATTAATATGTTCAAAAATAAATAAGCCATCTGTTAAAAATTATTCAAGGTTTTTAATAATGTGTTATTTTTCATTTTCTCCTGCACATGAAAAAATTCAGATGCACTTATGAGTTGCAGTGAATCACGAATGTATTAAAAGACTGTGCAGCAAATTGCAATTAATAATAAAATAGAAAATATTAGATAAACGTTAAAAAATTAAAAATTAAAATTTTTACAAACCTCGAACGAGGTTTATACTTCATAGTTTACTATTTAGGTTCCGATTTCTTAAACCGATGTCCACATCAAATGTTTGTAAATTGCTTAGTGTCAAATAAAAATGCATTTTAGTGTCAATAAAAAGTGTATTTGGTAATAAATAAATAATAATATGCTCATGAATCAGACTATTAATGAATTGCGCTGACTATAAAATCGATTTTATATATTATATTATATAACTGTGCTTTTAATAGAATATGGTGGAGAGCTGCAGGATAATTACGAATATGCACAATGCACAACATTGAATGGTTTGTATAATGTGTATATTCATATATATGTATATATAAATATGTATAACTGATGTAGGCGTGTACCATGTAAATTATAAATAAAAAACTGATTTATATTCACATAAGTGCACTGCGTACAAACTAATAAAGTAATAACATTTCGAATTCAAGTCTGACTTCACTATAGCTGTTTTAATTAGAGTTTAAAATTGTGTTTATTATTATAATATGAAATAAATAGTTTTCGGATTTGCATATAACTAAAATTGAATTCCAAAAAACAACTACACAATTTAGAGCATGTACCTTACCTCCCTGCTCACTTTTTTAAGTTAGATTACCAAGAAAGTGTAAAATATAGTATGTTGTAAAAATATATTTTCCATAGAACACCTTAGTCCTTACTACAAATATTGGTAGCATTCCTTTCTCTGCAATAACTGTTAATCTGTATAATGTGAATTCGTTAATATTAAATTTGATTTTTATATTAAAACAATGTTTAATACAATTTTGCACTATTATTTATCAAATAGCAATCATACGCAGTTGTTGTGACTGCTAATTGTAAAATATCACAAATCAGCTGAAACCACCACAGTAGGTACTATGCATAAAATAATATTATTATATTTATTATTCAAGCACCTGGATGAAAATAAAAATAAATAATATGACAGGGAAAACGAATTAAAAAACAATATATATATTTTTGCTTGACCGTTTTTTATTTCGGTAATTTGTCGTAATAATAGAATAGCAAATATAATATTATACTATCGTTATACAGCTGTAATATTGTAATATACACCTTCATACGTTATATGGGAACGAATAGTATAGTGATGTAAAAACAAAGCATTTAATTTGTTCGAAGTCACGTTATGATATTTATTACAATATTATATTATAGTTACAATATAAAATTGTGTACGACTCACTCGGACACCGCGCCCATCATAACAAACACCACGATTTTATCCATTCCTCGGAAACGTTTTGGTAAACAAAAACTTCAGATGAACGGTGAAAGCGGCGTAGTATCTACCTAGTATACTTCTGTTACGAACGGACCCGGGACCGTATACAGGGTGATTTTTTTAACATGCTTAACCTCATTTTTCTCTATACATTTGTTCAAATTCAAATGTCTAAAATTTTCAAATATAACTGAAGAATATATTTTCAAATTTCTTAAAAATTAATTAGTGGATATTTTTATGTAACTAAATTAAAATATTCTAATTTGTAGTTTCTGAGTTACAATGGTTATATAAAAATAAAATATGTTATATTAGATATAGGTAGTTTTTTTATTGTACTTGGATCATTTTTTCAAAAATATTTTTATTTATAAATCAATAGTAATTACAAACTTTTTAAAATCGTCTAAATTTCATTACCTATTACTATAAAAATATTATCGTTAGTACTAAATATTTTCATACACAACCATAGAACTCAAAAACTACTCGTTCGAATTTTGATTTGGGTACTTCGAAAGTCTCAAAAAGATTATTTTATTTATAATCAAAACTGAAAGTTTGTATTGTCAATGGCCATCCTTAAGTGATACAAGAAATTTTAAATATTTAAAAATATGAACTTGAAGTGTATTTAAAGAGTCCAAAAATAAAAACTTGAATATATTCTTGCAAAATTTAAGCATAAACATAGGCAGAGCATAGGCTTGAAAATCACCCTGTATATTAAGTTGATTGTTATAATTAAACAAAACTTCCACGTGTCTCGGCGTCGAGTTTTCTATCGCCTACGCAGCACACACAGCTACATTAATATATTGACTTTACGACGATGTAATATAATATAATACATAATACGTGAACGCAGTCCAGCATAATAGCGATTGGTAATACGATACCGTGGTATACACGTTCAATACGTCACGCGTTCGTGTTGTGTATAAAGAGTAAAAGCTCGCACGACACTAAAATATTATATACCACCGAAACTACAAAGATGACGACAATGATTGTTATATTATTATTATAAATAATACAATGACTGAGGTACGTTTTGATCGGTCGAAAAAAAAAATATATATTCGTTTGTGTTTTTCCTGGGTTATTGATTTTAATTGAATTCGTTGGTATCTAAATATATTATTTTTTGTAATGCACGTCGCGATCAGAAACCTTAGTCGACTAATTGGAGAACCTATATTATTCGTTAATATAACATTCATACCGTGGGTAAAGCGATTGCATTTTTTTATTTATACCAATTATTTCCAAATGGCTGATATCTATAATAATATAATACAATTACATATATTTTAATTTTTTTTTTAATACTTTGATAATAATAACAAAATCATTTAATACATTTTGCAGATATTTCGAATCAATTACGTCGTAATGAACAATTTACTTTGGACGATAATTATGATTTAGAATAGGCCCCCTTAGAAGTCTAAAATAATTACAAACAATAAAACTTAACACGAAAAATCATTAAACAATATTCCACTCAACATTAACAAACCACTCAAAAGTTCTCATTAATAACGAGTTTTTCTCTCACTACATCTATACTTCAATATTCGTCTTTAAAAAATGAATTGGTCCAGACGCCTACTATCATAAAAGTGTAGTAAATGTTGTATTTTGAAATTCTGTTTCTGAATCCGTCTCCTTTTCACTGTTTTGTATATATATTGTTCATCATTATTATATTTATCAATGTTGCTAAAATTAATATTTGTATTCAACAAAATGTATAAATAAATTAAACATATTAAACTTAATACAGTCGTCAAAAACTGTATGAAAAAAAGTTGACTAACAGAGGTTAACAACTGAGATTGAGTGAATTTACAAAAGTGATGAAAGTAGAAGCATTATCCGTGGAAATGTGTTTCAAGTATTTGTCACCACTAATGATAAAAACAAAGTGGGTTTGACGTCGACTAAAAAATGTGATATAAGATGGTTATATTTTTAAAAATAATTACGATTAAAGTCTGTGGTATTGACGTAAAAGTGAATATTAAATTCACTTATCTATTAGTATGCATTGGAAATACAAACATTTTATGCGATTTTAAATATTTTTATAAGATACGACTGCAGATATCGATAAACATAAAAATACATTCTTATAATGTATATACTCGCATAAAACTTATAAAAAAGTATCATTAATCTCCTTTTTTTTATTAGACATAATTTATTGCAAAAAAAAAAAAAACCAATACCACATTGGTGTGTACTATGTAGTGGTCATTAAATGGTAGGTAGTTAACGTATTAAATATATGAAACAGACTCACTGTTTTCCAAACGTCGTTTTTACTTGTAACCAGTATGACTTGTTTCAAAAACTTTTTTTGATTCCGTCAACTCAACTTAAGTTATTTCTTTCATGAACATTTTACTTGAAATCTATCAAAACAACTGACTCCGGCTTACTGTTTGTATCGGACAAATCAAGTAAGTATAACTATACCATTAATTGTTCAGTTTTTATTTTTATTTTACGGCGCGTTGTACTGCGGTCATCAAAAAGTTACATTACAACCATCTCAACGAAAAAAGGTATAAACAGCGTAATAAATAATATATTAATTGTGACGATCATTAATACGATCTTGAAATTGTTAAATAAATTGACATATCATCACATCATTGAACGTCTTAATAATTTTGACGTTTTGATGGCCTCGTATGTGCAACAGATATTTTTGCGTTTCTCATTCGATATAAACGACGGAGTGCTATAATAATAATAATAATAACTATTATTATTTTAATAATCGTCATTAATTATCCTATTTAATTGGTACTATAATATTGAAACAAAATTAATAATAACCATCGTGATTTTAAAGTTTTAGAAATAAATTTGTCGAAGTTATACAATCAGCACAATATTCGAATAAATCGAATTAACTCAAAACTCATTTTGTTCGTTTATAATATTTTGTCAAGTTTTCTACGCTTCGATGCTATATAATTATATTAAAGTGGTTTAATTAATCTTAATCGTTGTGCAGCTTTGTCATGTAAAAATAATAATAATTATTGTTTAATTAAAATAATATCGAACTCAATAATGATAAATAAAAATAATTGAGAAAGTATACAATAATCATTATCACTAATCACTTGTATTATCGTATGCATTATTGGTCAAATATATTGAACGAGAATCAAATAAGATTATGTTTCCGCTATTTAGGTATTTATTTTTATACAGAAATGTTAATCATTGTGATAAGTCAACGAAAACTACATTTTCACATTGTGAACCATTTTCCATTTATTAAATCGTTTACTGTTAATTTAAATTGTAGTTTATTGTTCTTTATTCAGTTTGGACAAATAAACTAACTAAAAGAGAAAAACACAATCTTAAAGCTTGTTTTAATTTAAGTGAATAATTGAAAAACTTAAAAATATTTAATATTTTGAAGATACACAACGTCTGCTTTCTTACACCCGCTCATCGCAAGTTATTATTTATTTTCCCAAAAATTAAGCCTTTAAATCGTGATTCACGTTCAGCTACCGACCATTGAACGAAAATTCCGAATCAAAGTTGTTAAAGAGCTTTTTAGAAAGCCAAAAATATCTATTTTTATACAACAACAAAAAGCGCGCAAAAGAAAACTTTGTCGAAAACGTTTACAATACTGCTGTGAAAAATATATTAACGCCGAAACATTCATTATGCGTGTTTTAGCAATTAGGTACTTGTTAATTTGTTAATTATTCCGTTTAAGATTTATAACTTTAAAAGCTGTATAATATAAAACAATATTGTTAATTTTCGTTGTTTCTATCAAGTTTTCGTACAATATTTCTTTGTTTCTTGTATTTTTTAAAAAAAAAAAGAAGAAAAGTGTTTTCGTTGTATAATTTTTGATAATTATCAACACGCGTATCCCATCGGTTTTACCATCGCAACATTATTATGAAAATTTAAATCCTACGAAGTTATTTTCCAAAATGGTTAATATATTCAAAACTTTTGATATTTCACATCAACAAAATGCCATTTAAGGCGTTTATCCTCTATACTTCTATAGAGATAAATGAACGACACGTCCGGAAGAATATAAATTAACGGATGTTATAATTATTGAGATACCTAACATAAGATGAATAATATCTGGTCGGTGTCTGCGACAAAAGTTAACCAATAAAAAACAGCAATTAGAATGAGTGGGATAGAGCGTTATATTTAGCGAAAAGTCACGATTGATTGGGCCCGTCTTTCGATTTGTTTGTACGCGATGTGACGTGTTATGACACGCTGCCCCGGTGGACGGTATTTCGAATCCACAACCAAAGTATTAGATGTCTCCTGGGCGAATAGTGATAAATATAGACGACCGCGACGCTATGTAAACGTAGTTTCCTGTACAGCAGTAAGTAGGTCGTAGATAATATTTTATGTTTATATATATATATTATATGATTTATTACGAAAGAAAATATATTTACAAAAGTGAATGGTACAGCAAGGACCGTTCGTCATCCGTACGCGCATTGTTGACGGTGTCGTCGCCGCTGTCGTTTCTGATTGTTTTGTTAATGGTGTGAAAACGACCTTTTTGGATACTAGATTGAGCAAGATTCAAGATTTACGGTTTATCGGTAGATCCGACACGGACATCGCGTCCAAAACCTAAACTTCTACATTCTAAGAATAGGTATTTGCTATTTGGCATTTGGTAGGTTTCCGTACAAAACATATTATATATAGCAAGTAAAACGATTAAACATGTAAATCTGTAAGTTTCTACGTAATACTTTTATCATTAAACATAAATTATTGCAAAAGTTTGAATGTTTTTGAAAAAAAAAGTTTTAATAGTGTCTATAATCGTTAAAAATAACATTTAAAATTTAAAAAAAAAAATGTATATTAATAATAAAATAATCAACCGGTATACGTTAGCATTCATATACTGAGATATTTTTAATGCATTGATTCATGTATCTAGTAATAATAACAAATTCTTAACAATTTAGATATCCAATAAGTTTATATAACTACTATATGATATACGTGTAATTTGTTTTCAATAATTTTACGGACCAATTTATTTTAACCACATATTATATTTAAACTTACAGTGCTTATAGTACGATTGATGTGTGGAGATAATTTATAATTTATATTCACCAACATAAAAAATACCGTATAGACTGCATTCGATAATTCGAACCTCGATAATTTGAAAAACTCCATAAATCGAACTAAACGCTTAGTCCCCAGAGAAAACCTCTATAATTAGAAGAAAATATATGTATCCCGGACCCCTCGATTATTCGAAATGTCTGTTGGTGAGACACACTCTACAGTTAGAATTTTTTTTTCCATAATCTCTATAATATGAATTTCCTTAAACACGATTATATGTATGTTCATACGAATAAAGATTGTGTACAATATAGTTGACGTACTCGTAATGAAACTAATAACGACGGCGATTAAAATATATTATCATATTTTACCTACCTAATCTAAACTAAAACCAAAATAAACCTCTTCAATGGGTAAACAGTTGTTGAAATCGAATAAAACGTAGTCAGTTGGAATATGGGTTCTGTGAAGTATAAGTGTTTGTCGATCGCCGACAAAAAAAAAGTGATCACGGCAGTTATGTAGCAGGTGAAAAATAACATAGAATTATTCTCCTCTCTTTAATTTGAATTAATTTCTTTTTCCCTGATCATTCAAACACTCAGTAAATCGTAAACCTCTATAAATCGAATTTTCAGCTCGGTTCCATGAATTTCGAATTATCGAGTGACTATACTGTAGTTTAAATTCGCGTAAGGTGTATTTTACATCTAGAAATTTGCGCATGCATAGGCCATTTTAATCAGCTACATCTCAATCGGAAACTTATATTCACCCCAATACCTATTCAGTTTCACGTGGTTAATGACGGAAACATCCAAATCTAACCACGATAAATGGTGTTTTTTGAATCTTTATCGTCTTTATTATTGTACGATCATAACGTTCGTTCGCGTAAATATATTATATTATTGACTTTTATCCGTACCACTGTCAAAAAGGTGTGCTGCCATATAGCATAATATTGTTAAACGCAGGTCTGCTGAACATTATTTATTTACGGAAATTAGGTATGACCGCCGTTGAAAACCGTCGAAACATTTGGACGCGGTGATATTATTCGGCCGTAGTGCTTATCACCCTCGTCATAAAACCGGCGGCCATTTTCCGTTGCACTGCCGCGTTTTCCGTCATCCAATTGGTAGATACTCGGATATTTCCATTAAATGTTTGATTTTTTTCGTTTACGATCTGCCACGCATTATCCGGCACGTGGCTTTTCATAAAAAAATCCACTGAAATTTTCGATTTGAATAATTTTCTGTGCGGTTAACTGGGACCCGAACCGGTGTCAAGATGTGTATCTAAAACAAAAGAAAGAAAAATCTTTTTTTGCTTATTTTTTCAGCTCAGCTCACACCTCCTCAATCCGACGGGGTTTGTTTTTGTGAACATTTTAACGGCATCTTTAAATAAATCAGTTTTTAAAGGTTCCTCCGCACTTGAGTTACTGTTGATTTTTTTTTTTAATAACCATTGTCGTGAAATGTTTATAGCAAACGTATTTGTATATTTTAATGTTAAATTGTATAATGTATATTAAAAACGTATTGTTTTTAATACAGAAAATAATTAAAAATACTCCCGATTCGGGACAGTGTTCTGTGTTCATTCGTCTTCTGTGTTTTTGAATAATTTATTTCTTTGCTACAAACGTATCATGGTTAGGTGGTATGGACTATGAAGAAATGAAAACAAAACATTACTTTTCTTTTGTATTGTTTTGGATGAACTTATGTTTTTGTAAATTTACAATTTAAATACTCACAAATCGATATGACTAAATTTTTTTTCAAAATCATATATTATAAATGGATATCTTACAAATTTGGTACTATAGTATCTGTAATAATAATCATCTGTTTTTTTTAATATTAATTATATTTATGTCGCTAATCATAACTACTAGAATATCACCTTTATCGGTTAGACATTTTGTTGCATCGATAGTTTACGTTGAATTATCTAAGAATAATAAACTATATATTAATCCTTAAACACAAAAATGTTTCTTTTCTGTTATATTATGTGATGAGGTTGCTTGACATGGATAGCTAAAAATAATATCGGTAGTCTAATCTCAGGTCAAGTGGACAAAATTTAACATTTGTTCAGAAAACTATATTGAGAAAAAAATATGTTACAAACTTTACCACGAAGTCAATCAAAAAAAAATATGTGATTGCAACATATAGCTATAATTACGGAAATTATTTTTATTGTTATAAATTAAAAAAAAAAACAAACGAAAAAACTAAATATAAGTATACAAAAACACGAAATACTTATACAGTATTCTAATATGCAGTTTGTATTTCAAACACGATCTACCCACCACATCGAAGGACTAAATGTAAAAATAGGCACATTTTATATTAGTGTGATTCACCAAGCATAACTACGAGTAAACTATTTTTATTTTTATTTTTTTACTATTGTGTAATTAAAAATCTAATTTATCTACTTAAGTTCAAATCTTATACCTATACTTCATATTATTTATTGAGTGACGATAAAATTTCTGTTTTCCAGTTAAAACAACAATTTTCCACTTAAAGTTACACAGAATTTCTTTTTTTGAGAATTGTTATGTAAGTATCTAAATCAAAATCTGAACAATAAGTTCCCGAGTTATTAAACACTATATAATTCTCAGTATAGTAAATTCTTGATTCTCAATACAATGTTCGAACATTTTGATACCTGCTATAATAATTTTAAATTTATGGTCGTACTTATAAACATTAATTGATCAAAATCAATATCGAAAATATTTTCTTCGTGAGTGTTTAAAAACTTATTTCTCTGATTACATATTTTGAATAACTAACTGCATTATTTAAAATGAATTGGGATGAGCAATACTCACTATGTATAGGTTTGATTATCACCGGTGTAACTAAATTAAACGTATCAAGAAACCGCACTAACAATATGGTTAGAACACAATTTCGTCAGTTATTATAGGTACCTTTATTACAATATAATATTTACTTTCATACATAATGTACTACAGCGTAAACACCGAATTATTATAATAATGGAACGTTTCATCGGGTTGAACTCACGATGGTTATTGGATATGATGGCCTGAGGGTCCTTTTCCAACCGCATAACGTTGTTACGTCTACATAGCGTATTATCGTCGTGTATAAGACTGCGATATCGCTGTCGTTTATCGATAGCATTTATAATATAATATATCGAATTAACTTCACGGTGAACAGAAATCGTCATCGATTTTTGTGTAGGACGGACACTAAAGAATCGTGCGGATCATGCGGATTTGATTATATTGTGTTGTACG